>NW_027271319.1:777500-970000 GCF_040938485.1 Diadema antillarum
CAGCAAAACACGTGAATGCGCAGTCAGGGCCGAATATACTCCTCAACAGCAATATTGCCCGGTCGAGTGGCCGTGCAATATTGACTGCCCATCTCCCAAGGCAATAACTCTCCATATTGTAATGATTTGTGTTCTCATTTGTGATTTCTTAAAGCAGATTGAAAATGCGGCACTGACTAATTATTGAAATGCAAAGTATATTGCCCTGGGCCATCAGGAAGCAGCACAATCGGTAATGAAATATTCACCGCTGTGAGAACAAAAGGTTTTTTTTTTCTTGTTTCGAATGCTGTGGTCATTCATGATATGATTACAGTTTTATTCGCAAGTTATCGCTTGTTACATTAACGAGTTGTATCAATATGTTTTCTTTAATAAACGAATAGCTAGGTGGAGACGGAGTAATTCCTTATCCAACTGTCCAGTATCTACATTGTATATGTTGCGTAAAAAATACATACAAGAACAAACCATTTTGTTTCTAAATCTTCGTTATCCAACTGCAGGTTGATTGCTTTATGAAAATTAATGAAACGTACTTATCAAACAATAACATCGATAACTAAAATAGTATATTCAAAAGCTATACAGAATTATAATAATCAAAAAAGAACCAACAATGAGTAGCCGGCTAGTCGAGGCCAGTCCTTTCATAAAACAAAGTATATTACTTATTGGCAATAATTTCAGAGGTACTTTTTGTAATAATATATAGGTTACATTCACATTCACATTTATTAGGAATCATTAAATATTAATCAAAAGGAAATATGTTTCTTAATGACTTGCAAAAAGCATTCATTTCTATCAATTACGGCATCCAAATGTTTACATTACTGTTGCATTTTCGCGTGTGTCGACATTTTTCCCTCTATTTTGGTGGCTCGCAGGCCTATACAATATAATAATATATGATTATATATAAATATGTCTATACATAATTTCCCTAATGATTTCGAATCTCACTATATATAATCCGCTTAAAGATTATGTTTTCCTCTGTAAAAACCACCCCTCCCTTCTCTCTAATAGGGCCTACCCCCTCCCACTCCCCCAGCGTGTAATCCCCATGCAATGCCTTCGGCGGATTGAGAAACCCAACGGTCTTCGATTCGCATCTCTCGTTTAACATCATTAGAGTAAACATACTGACAACATGTTATGTCTATTCGTGAGTAGATTCATGCATGCAGCTCGCAGGAGACAGAGAAACATATAGAATTGAAGAGAGAGAGAATGAGAGAGAGAGAGAGAGAGAGAGAGAGAGAGAGAGAGAGAAAGAGAGAGAGAGAGAGGTCGGATGAGGAGAGATAAGAATGGGAGGGGGAGGGATAAAAACCGAAATCGTACTCGGTTTGAAGACGCCAACTTGAACGACGTTTCAGGATCAGCGTTACTTACATTAACCTTTTCAGATGTAACTGCCGCGCATCAATCTGTCTTTATTGTCGTCGTGAAAATAATTCACTGTGGGAGACATTACTATAAAGGAAAAAAACGAAAAAAAAACAAGCGCGAGAAAGTAGTTCCTTCCCTTTTCAAGAGAATCATCGAAAGTGCATTATCATGCTGGCGGATGTAGAAGAAAAGTCCTATACCGTTGTATCGGGTAAACTACGGTTGACATTGAAAAGAAAAGGACGGGAGGGACGGGGAGCATTCGCTTCTAATATACTAGAATTTGCAGGTTAACTTCGTTTCAGAAAGAGAGATGTTTCGAATTGATGCTTACACATTGCTTGTAAACGCTGCTATGGTGAACTCAAATTCAGCACTTCTTCTTCTTCGGTTTTGGTAATATACAAGCTCTGTTTCTTTGGAGTGTTGTGTCCCCCGTATTACTGGCGTGTCGATTGCTGCCAATGTTTGAACTATACGATGGTAAATGATAGGTTAATTGCCACATGGAAAAGGTTAGTGTTTGTTGAACATTAACCAGTGTGATGAATCTAGTTTCCCCATTAATATGCGGGGGATTGGTGCAGGTTTACCAAGGGGCCGCAACCCATCAACCATCCACCCCTCCCCCCCCCCCCCCCCCCCCTCACCACCACCACCCCCGCCGTCTTGCCAACCTAGTTTTAACAGTTTCTGTGTCAAAGAAATGCATCAGCAGGTGTCGAAATAAGATGGAAGAGAGAGAGAGAGAGAGAGAGAAAGAGGAAGGAGAGAATCTGGAGAGAAATTGTACCGAAGTCTTATGTTCGTTTTTTGCCATCGCTCTCTCTAGCTATCTACCTCTCTATTTCTCTGTTTGGCGGAACGAAAAAAAAATGCATACACTGCAGTTGCAGTCATTTTGAGAATGATCATTGAATTGTTAAAAAGAACGCGAACATTGATGGTTAATTGTACAGGAGCGTAATGCCAGCTGTACCCTATTTTCTGCTACACAAGTTGAAATGGACCTTATCTCTTATATAGGTTTAATAAAGTAAGAAGAGTTACAGTGATGCTCATTAGCCGGATTGACAAAAAGAAAAATAAATGAAATATCCAGGCATCGCCGGCTTCGTGTTTGTTAGGATCTAAAACCTTGACAGGGAAAAACATCGCAATATACATACACACACACACAAACACACACCCACACACACACACATACTCATACACACACACACACACACACACACACACACACACACATGTACACACAAACACACGCATACACTATACCCACAGATACATACAATATAATGGAACCACCCCCCCCCCCCCCCCAAAAAAAAAAAAAAAAAAAAAAAATGGTGGTTGAGACTTCGCTCTACATGTATCTTCAGAATACAGAATCCTTGTCACACAAAAAACATAATAGTATCATTTCTTGTGGATGGATTAGCGTGCGCTGTAACGGTGCCTTTGTGTGTCTGTGTATGTATGGTTGTGTGTGTTCCTGTCTGTCTGTGTGTTTTAATGTGTTATTTTGACCTTGTGGACGGAGGAATTACACTGATCAATGAGGTGGCTTTTCGTCCATCCGTGGATTTAATCGAGCCCCAAAAATGTGAGACGAAGTCCTCTCGCTCAAATCCCAATTTCTCGGTGGTAATCATTCTGTGTAGTCTTTGATATGTTTCCACACTCGCGCCATTTGTCATTCATCACCCCGTATCAGACCCTTGAATTTGTGCAAATCGAGCCCAGATTTTAAGTCTTCCACTCTTCGCTGTCAGGGTCGCGTTTCTTCGGCAAGCGGTCATTCGACCCCGCCAATGCTTCAGATCTCCGCAGCCACACCGCTCAAGCCGCCCATGGCATATCGTTCAACATATCACTCACTTTCTTTCTTTTTTAATACTCTCCTATCCATCTATCTGTCCTTCTATCTATCTATCTATCTATCAATCTCTCTTCCTTCTGTTATCGTCTCTTTTATCGTCTCTTTCTTGCGGATAATTTGGTGAGATAGAGTTATGGAGTGAAACCGCTGGAAATCGAAATATTATTCGCATAAGGCAGTGATTTGCTGATTAATTCTTGAACCATGTAGAAAAAAAATGATTGATATGAAATGAAATGGAAATGAAATTGATCGAAATATCTTCCATGTCACTTTCACATGCCTGTGGTCTGGTTAAAAAAAAAAAAGGTGATTTTGTCTTCACTACCCTTATATCGTATAGTCTTCAAGATGACTAGAATTTTATTGCATTTAGTTTATGGCACCTTCCTCCGCTGTATATAGTTGACATTTCATTTTTTCTAACTCTTAGCTTAGCTTTGTTTTTTATACTCTTATGCCTGTTTGTGTGGTCACGCTATCACAATTGCTGTTCTATATTATTGACTGTTATCATTGTTGGCTTTGTCGTATAGGTATCATCGTTTACATCATTATCAACTTTATTGTTGTTGCTATTATTGATGATTATTGTCATTCTTGTCTTTATTTTGATATTATCGTAATCATTTTCATTAGTATCTTCAACAAGCCTTTTCTGTGTGCTTTGACATAACTATTTTGCATGACTCGATTGTTTTCACGGGTACATCGCTTAATATATATATATATATATATATATATATATATATGTATATAATACATTATATATATTATTTATATATATATTATATATTACATAATATATATATATATATATATATATATATATATATATATATATTTATATATATATATATAAATATATATATATATATAATATTATATATATATATATATATATATATGTTGATAAGGTAGTCCACGTGTTGGCAAGATAAAAAGATAAGTAACAAAGCTGCAACAAAGTTCATGCTGTATTCACCAACGGTTTATTTCTTCACACAAATTTTCGAGCGTCTCGCCGCCCTTTCTCAAGTGTTGATACTGAGAGAACAATAACAAAATTTTGTTATTGTTCTCTCAGTATCAACACTTGAGAAAGGGCGGCGAGACGCTCGAAAATTTGTGTGAAGAAATAAACCGTTGGTGAATACAGCATGAACTTTGTTGCAGCTTTGTTACTTATCTTTATATATATATATATATATATATATATATATATATATATAAAACGCACGCGCAAACAGGTGCACCAAAAGGCACAAACAGACACGCTGACATTATCTCCCACACATGGAAACATAGCTTACCATCTTCGTAACATGGCAACGAGGTGCAACAGATGTTATTTTTTTATATCCAGTATCACTGCTACTCTTACGCCAGTTGATATGATCGGCGTCATTGGAATCATCTCATCAGTATCATTGTTGTCATCCAATGCGGTTCTCCTACCTGCCATCATACACACAACACACACACACACACACACACACACACACATACACACACATACACACACACTCACACAAACACACATATATATATATATATATATATATATATATATACACATGTTGAATAAAAATATTGATTAATAGGTAGGTAGATAGATAGATAGATAAGGTAGGTAGATAGATAGGTAGGTAGATATACCTGCAAACATATATCACATGCACATATACACACACCTACCCCGAAATACACAATGATTCAACTGTCTATATTTATAATTATGCTGTGTGTGTATTCCCCCTCCGAAAGGCTATGGACATATTTATAGTATATTTCCATAATTGCTTGTCGTTCTACCGAGATGACAAGGTCTCGCTGGATTATCCGAACGGAAATGCAATTTTCGACTACAAATTTTTCAAGATCTCCGCGTAATTGCATACTCAAGATTTTTCCTTTTTGCAGATCAAAGTTGGCTCTCGTGGATTTTTTTTCCTGCTTTTTTTTTTTTCTTTTAGTTGGCCATAAAATCGACTTGAATGTCAGCTGGATATAGAAGCAGAGTAATATGAAATATGGTCACAGAATGTCAATGATGGTTAGGATGAGGAAATATGAGATTATGACGATGGTACTATAGAGACGAAAAAAGGATGATGGTGGTGTGGGTTGAGGAGGAGGAGAAAAAGATGATTTGAGAAGAGAAGTAGAGGAGATGACGATGGGAAAGAAAAGGGAGATGATGAGAACGAAGACGGAAAGATGACGACGAAGAAGATGATGTCAAGGAGGAATAGGAAACGCTTGTAGGTAATGACGATGATGATATTTGTTGAGGAGAGTAACCTACAGACGAGGTTCCAATGACGTCACCAAGTCATGCTGAGTGGCAAAATAGGCAGGCGGGTATACGCTGCGCGTACAGCGCACTTGAGCCATGCGCGTAATAGGCATGTAATTTATTTTTGCCCCTCAGCCAAAGCGTCATTTGACGTCACGGAAACTCGTCTATAGAAGAGGTAACTGACGAAGAAAAGGGAGTGAAGGGGCGACAATTCAGCAACGTACACTGTGATTTATTCATATCTACTGTAGATGGCGGGTTTTTTCACATGGCATGCCTTGCAATGTATGGTGTGCGATAGTTTAAACAGAAAAGGTAAGACCCGTCAAAATCTGAATTTCAACTTAAAGGGAAGTGCCATCGTGATGTTTATGATATTTAAGATTTTTTTCCCTTACATAAAGAGAAAATAGAATCATAATGTAATCATTGTGAAGCCGTATGGAGCGACAACGCAGTGATTTAAGACCAGGTCGAAGCTTACATAGTGCACAGTGGACATCCTGTTGAATACATCAGCGGATGTCTGAACGACCAGTCCTGTAGTGTCTTTTATTTTCTTCCAATTTCTGTCCAACGTTGCTTATGTTTCCCTCAATTCACGGAATGTAAATTTTTGTCATTGGAGCGTACATTGTACTGCGACTTCGCCGCGTGGTGCAGCCATGATAACAGACCCTCGCTCTCCCCCATTTGCTTTTGGAATCCTTTAATGCACCCTTGAATTTCAAAAGGAATAGGATAAATTCAGGACATTGGGGAAAAGACTTCAGCAGAGGTTGAACTTAGGCAAACAAACAACACTGGATACATTGACTATCCATTATGATGTTATTGGTGGTCCTAAAATTGCCTTTATTTTCGTGATATTCCATTTTACCTGAGGTCTTTCCTCGCTGCCGTATGTTCTCCGTGATCCAGGGTAATACAAAAACTAAAAGGTATTCCCCTTCCCATGCTGTATTGGTATCAGATCATTTTACCGTTGCTGCGTTTGCCCCCATCAGGGATTCAATATCGCCTCATTTTAGTCATATCTCTTGGTATAGTGTTTTGACCTTCAACTTTGCCTGGCCACGGTCTGTTTTTATAATGTATTTTCTGATCTTCTCATAGGCCTTGTTAAGTGCACCTTAACTTTGGCTCCATTTCTTTGCGATGCACTACTTAAATTCTTTCTTACGAAAACAAAAAAGATCCTACTACGTTCCGACCAGCTTAGGTATGGTTGACTATTAAAGATCACTCCTTCCATGCAACACCCCTTGTTTATCTGCGCTACGTTTTGCTGGTGCTTTGTATTTGTTCTCGTCTGCTACATCATTATCCTTCGTGAAATTAAGGAAGAGGAAATGAACAAAAAGTAGGGCAAGGAAACGAAGTAACCACAGAAACGAGCAGACAGATTAATAAAAAGACACAGTGCCTTATTTTGACAACATTGTGTTATAACATCTCTGTTTCTCGTTATCATTGTTTCCAAATGAAAATAACATAGGAGAATAGTTAACACTCGATGCGGTGAATATACTTTATGGCCTGTCATCTAACCGTCTCTAAAAGAAGTTTTCGGAAAAGAATTGTAATTGACTATCGGCCACTGGTAACCTAAGAGTTCGGATACTTGTAAAATTACATAATCTAAGATAAATTATTTCAATAGACTCTCGTGATAAATGGTTACATTTATCACATTATCGTATTTCATATCTCACACTATTTCCGAACTTGTAAAAAAATTTCAATGTTTACGGCACGTATGTTCTCCTTATGAAGTCAACCACACAGCGCTGAAACACGTCCAGCCATTATTTTGCATGTGAAAATTCATAATTATCACACCCTCCCGGTGTTTCACTAACTTCGATCATTCACACCATTTTTCTCCTTTTCTTTCACTTTTGCCCCCGTCCTGTGTCGTCTCAAAACAAATCCAAGTATCATGTTTACATCCACGCATTTGTCGAACATCTATATCGCAGCCTCTTTATGTTTATCCTCGTGAAACATAAAGCGGCACTCGAGACCCTTAAGGTAATCCACAAACTGCTCCAACCTGCCCCTACCCCATTCCGAAATGTCACACACACTCCTGAAAATCTTGCCCCCTCTACTTTAACCTCATCCAAGCGGTTATTCCTACCAATGCGCTGCTCTACCCCGTTTCCCCCCGCAGCATTCGATAATGCGGAAGCCACACGATACCCGCTTACCATGCCGTAAGCGGCCACATTCCCCAAATCTATACATACAAAAGGAAAACGCATCTGCACTCATGTGGGCAATCTAGTTAACAGGTTGATTCTGTATCGCTAAAGATGTTCACCCCTCTCAGAGCGATACCTGAACGCCGTCGACACGCCAGAGACCGTAAGCTGAGACGCTATATACTCTAAAATGAGCAGAATCAGACACCACTCGAATAACGGCGCATATTATCTAAAATAAGGCGCATACACAATACAAGAAACGAAATAAAAATGCACGAAACGGCGTTTTCCAATAAATAAAACAAAGCTATACTAAATTTTAACCTTCTTCCGCTTTTCGAGCCTCCGTTCTTCCTCTTATCATACGTAATATCGCATGACTAACATTTTGAATTACATGACTGTGTGCAATATTCTTTCTTTCTTTCTTTAATTCTCTATACCTTTGACGCCGTGCAAGTATAGAGACCTCGAAAATAATTGCCACGACTTATCCTCCCCTCCCCCAAACACACACACAGATGCACACATTCACACAGTCACCCGACACCTACACGCACATAACCACACACACACACACACACACACACACACACACACACACACACACACACACAGAAGCAGGTTTATATACCTTTTATTTTTTGCTAATTTTGATTCTTTTCCATGCAAGTGTTTTCTTTGTGGTTGTTTTTGCCTTTTTTTTTTTTGGAGGGAGCGGGGGATGGGGTGTAGTCATGTCAGTGCTGTTGTTTTTGAGTCGGTGAATGATGTAAAAGCAAAGAGTCAGGACGTTTTCGTCTAATCTGGCTTTTGATGCAACGCGAACTTTTCTTTCATCGAAAGTGCGTTTACGAAATGCCAAGAAACCAAAAAATGCGTCCATTTTCCTGTGTTTGTTGTTATTGCAGCTGTTATTGTTGTTGTTGCCTCATGTATGCCCTTTCATTTCCTTCTGCGACGGTAAATACACCATCTTGATTATGTCGCTTGCTGAAAATCAAAATTGTTACACAACGAGATCAATTTAGGTAATTACCGTGGGTTGACCTTTTTAGCGCAGATGTATTAATTTGATGAGACCCGGAAACTGTATCCGAGGCCACACATTAATCGATTGCACGCAATCTGAATCATTGCAGATGTCCGCCGTGTGTAAAGGCAACATGGAATACTATGGTTGTTTTTCAGTGTGTTTATAGCACATACTATAGACAACAATGGAGAAAAACGAAACAAGACGATGCTATACCGTACTTTTCACAAAAATTCTCTAAACATTCTTGATACCAATACATACACCGAAAATTATACGGAATGTGCAGGTATGTGCAAATTTGATGTTATGGTATAGAATAACGAAGCAAATTGCATGAAATGATTGGTTGAGAGCGTTTACATGCAAACTTGTAATTTTGCACATGACCTGTCATAAGTGAAGTACTAGTATATGACCGGTCACTAGCACTTTCACGTCGTTGTGGTGGCCGGGCGAGATTTTGATTTTGAGAAGGTGATTGATAAAACAAAACAAATCGGCTTCTCATTTTGATTTAAAACAAATAAGACACCTCATTACCTTTTTGTTCGGGCTTTAGCTAGTATTGCCCACACCCGGTACCTTCGACAATCCAAACACCCTCGGCTATCACCTCGCGCCTGTTTAGACGAAGGAGGTGAACCTCCCTGGTTAAACTGCTCCTTGGAAGGGTACCTTGTAGGGACAATTCTGACGAACGCCGTCACTGATGTGTGCTATTTATAGTATTACGCAGGGAGGAGTCATGATCCCTGTATTATGTAAGCAGGGTCCGTGGAACAGCGGACTCTGCTAACATAAACTAAAAGATCACGACAAGACATGACTCTCCAAGAGTTCAGTCCGGAAGACAAGTGGGAGAGGGATCAGTGACATGTGACTACCCTCCGAACCCGCAACTGCCCATTCACCTATCCCCACCCCCTCCCTCACACACAAGTTGAAACGTTTTGCAGCCTCTGGTAAGGGTTGATATACGATATCGTTATGACTTATGACAGTTTTGCTGTCAATAATCTTATGATTTGAAAATTCGCTATAAACGAGTCGCACTTGTTCAAATCAGTCAAATAAAGTTCCTGCATCAATTCACTAAACTGCTCCCGAGCTACTGCTACCATCAGTGCGGACATGGTCTGAGTTAGCAGCCTGTCCTAAAAAGGCACTTGGTCTGTTTATGTTGCTGCCTCGTGTGCGGTTTGGTTCTTGTTCCCCCTCGTTTTTCGTGTACATTCTTATATCTGATTTTGATATCATGTGTTCAATCTGCAGGCCATGAATCCAATAAACCTGCGAAATTAGTCCCACGCAAAGTGCAAGCGGTAATACGAGCTAGTCCTCCGCAAAAGTGTCTTAAAAGACCCAATCATGCCATTTTTCGGCTATTTCTGTGGAAATCGCCAACTCTATGAAGTTCATGTTGTAACTCGCAGCGCTGTGGTCGGTGGTCAGTCATAGATGGATTCCACCCATCAAATGGCCTGGTCTGTTTGCCATACTTACGAGAAGAATGTTTCAACTAGTTTTATCTCGTTTTCTTTTCGCCCACAATAAATATTCCCCTTTCAATTCAATTCAATTCAATTCAATTCAAAGTTTATTTCATTTTTCGACAAAACATATGTTTCACTTCTTTTGATAACAGAGAATAAAGGTAAATAGAACATAGTGAAATAAAAAGACTGTACAACAATTGAGGACCTATAATAATCATACATTGTATAGTAAAAAAGAAACAGAAGTGATCAAAGTGAAGTACATGTATACCGTTGCTTAAAGTGCGAAAAATGGAGGGACCCACTAAAAAGACAGAGCTTGTAGTATGTGGGCCCCTCTGGAAAAGAACATCGATGGAAAGATAAATTGAATCATCGTAGATAAAAAGAAAATAACAAAGTGGAAGAAGTCTGGAAGCCCACTGAAAATTAGATTACCAGATATACACTTTCATAGACGCGAACAAACATGAAACAGGACTAGACAACAAGACAACTACTGAAGAAAAGGTTGTAAAGGACAAAACGGGATGGACAAGACTGACAAACTGAACACAAAAGACTGACAAAACTGAAAACTGACAAACTAAAGACAAAAAAAAAATCCTTCTGTGAACTACGCCATCTCCACATTCAAGTGTTACCATCACCTCTATCCGTCAGTTTTATACAAATTTTGCGCCTAGATAACAATTTTAGGAAAAGAACCTGATGACTAGATATCCCTCGATATTCAATGCCCTCTAGCACATACAAATCGAAGTGATGGTTATACGTTTTCGTCTTCAGTTCCGTTTCTGTTTCTTCTCGATTCGATGCAAATGAGAGCGCGATATCATTTTGATTATAGAAAGTGATATTTGGAATCCTATTCTTTGTCATTACATTATTGCCGTAAGCAAGCATATCGTGTTTACAACCCCAAAGAGAGGTTTCATTACTATGTCTTTCCCGCCGGCGATGACTGAATGTATTGTTTTACACGCATTACATTGTATCTTCTTTTTGTTGTTATTATTTCCGCTAGTAAAACCAGAGTACCTTAAACATCTCGGTTGATAAAACTTGTCCGAAAATGCGGCAAAGAAAAAGTTCGCCATTCTTGAGTAACCCGTGAAAATACTGATAATGAATACAATAAAATCCATGAACTGGTCTTCGTACTCATTTACTCATTTATTCAGTTATTGTTATTTTTGATCTTTCTTTATCCATTTTCCGTTTCTTCAGTTTTCAAGTGATCAGTGGTTTGATAGATTGACCTCACTCTAATACCCATACGTCATTTCTATATTCGTCCAGTCGCATTCAAAAACCAGTGATTCTTTTACTCGTGATCTCGGGTTCGGTTGCACTTTATAAGAATAATAGCTATTACAGTCGAATACTGGAAGAGAATCGTATAGTAGAAAAGACTGCACACGTGCGAGGGAGAATCGTACTTGAGGGATTACGCATGACCAAAAAAAAAAATCAAAAAATGCAAAACAAAAACAAAGACACACAGCACCAAAAAAAAAAAAAAAAAAAAAAAAAAAAAACGACGTTTCCAATCAATGGAGCCGGTCAAATTTCGGACGACACGGTCGATTTAAACGACATTATGTGAAACGAGCTCCACAGCCTTATTATTGCCACCGGTCCTATTTGATTTTCTGTCTTTAATAGAAATCTTGTGATTCATCGGGAAGGGGTTAAGCTAGCAATAACAAAAACAACAACTACAAATAAAAAGTAAAGCACAACACATTTATGTCGCCAGAGACAACGAAGTGAGAGGGGCGAGGTTCTATTCACAAGTATTCGCTATTGTAGAGTAATAATGCGATGGATAGGATTAACTACCGTTCTTATCTGTCTTTCTGTTTGTTGTTGGTATTTGTTTAATCCAAGTCGGACGCCATGATATTCGGGGCATTAATCTCGGATGTTGTCCCGCGAAATACCCTGCGATTGTCATTACCCCTCTCCACGAAAATAGACCCCTTCACTAACGACCGCGTATCATACCGTGGGAATGAAATTAGGTCAGCTATGTACCATCAGAATGCGGAGTAGCTGCACTTTTGTCTTGCGTGGTCAGAGTCATAGGACGTGACAGTATGAGACTGAATAGAGGTCTGATACGTGAGTGTATGTGTGTGTGTGTGTGTTGTGTGTGTGTGTGTGTTTGCGTATGTGTGTAGATATATGCATGAATGAATAAATGTAAATATTGTACTCTCTAAAAAATTCGAGTGAAAATGTTCACTCTTGAAGGAGTTAATAACAGAAAAGAGTGAATCTAGAGTGAAAATGTTCATTTTCACTCACTTAAGAGTGACCTCATTAGGGATCACTCGAAGATTTTGGAGTGATCCCAAAATGAGTGAAAAATGAACATTTCCACTCAAAATTCACTCCAATTTCACTCTAAATTCACTCTTTTCTGTTATTCACTCCTTCAAGAGTGAACATTTTCATTCGAATTTTTTAATATAAGGGAAAGTATTGGCTGATTGAATGACCGAGTAAATAATTGAATACATAAGGGAAAGTAGTGACTGAATGAATAAATGGATAGATGGATACATTTACGGATGAAGAGATTAGAAATAAGTGGAAGTACTCCTTGTCATGCTTGTCCTTGTGTGTGCTTATAGTAGACAATGCGTTTCATATACCTCATTACGTGACTGAGAATAATTACTTTATGCTTCACTTAAAACGCCAGTATATTGGAGAGCTAATGACAGTTACAATCCAACTCTTGTTTTTTTTATCACAATATGCCATGTGTTGCTTCTCTTAAAATGTTCGCTGCAAGGTCGCTTTACCATCGACGCATTCAATTAATATCTCCCTCTTTCTGCCTCGCTATGTTTTTTTTTTCGTTCTCTTCTTTTTCTCTCTTTCTCCCTCTCTCTCCCTCTGCCTTTCTGTCTGTCTGTCTGTCTGTTTGTCAGTCTGTCTCTCTGTTTGTCTTTCTTTCTCTCTCCCGCTCTCTCCCTACTTTCTGAAGCAAATTGTCTTTGACTTGCCCAGAAGACTCGGTGAGAAAGAAAGTAGGACTGTTCACGTCTTTACTTATTTCTTTTTTCTTTTGGGCATGTCGCTGGGAAAATTCGTACATTGCACCTCACTTTGTGAGGGGGAATTCATGAGCTCGATTGAATGCCATTAAAACTTCATGCCATCGCTGTCATTGGTATATAGACTGAGTTGATTTTAAAGGAATGGTATATCTCTGCTGGAAAGAACACAGTGTCCCACAGTGTGAGAAACTCAGTGTGAAACCCAGTGTGAAACACAGTGTGAAACACAGTGTGGACACAGTGTGGAATCGCTTCACCCTGTTAAATTCGAGCGTTTTAACAGTGTGAACACAATGTGAGTCATCAATTCACCCTGTGAAACAAAGCATTACTATGTGAACACTGTGAAAACTACACCACAGTGTGAAATCATCTTCACACTCTTGAATTTGAGCGTTTTCACATAGTCGACTATGTGAACACAATTATGTGAACACACTGTGAGACATTGTGTTTTTCCCTGTAGGGATAGTTTTGTTGAGATGGAGCTTCAGGTTTTTCGACCTTTTTGTGAGATGACGAGAGACCTCTTTTGAAATATTAAAGAACGTAGAATTCTAAGAGAAATTCAAAGTTCATTTGAAGAAAACAAAAAATGGTTTTGAAATGGTTGAGATATCCAAAATCAAGGAGGTCCTATAGTAGAAGATTGGACCCATCCTTTATTAGCACCTCTTTTCTACTTTGTGTTTGGATATCTCAGTCATTTAAAGGGGTGGTACAGTATTGGTGGAGATGAGAATTGGGCTTTTAACTTTTTGCAAGATACCAAGAAAACACTTATGATATAGTACAGAGCATATCATTTAAAGAGGAATTTAAAGTTCATTTGATGAAAATCGGGTTTGGAATGACTGAAACATCCAAAAACAAAGTAAATCAAAGTGATCGTAATAAAGTGTGGGTCCCACACTTTATTAGAACCGCTCATTTTTGGATATCTCAGCCATTTCAAAACCAATTATCATCAAATAAACGTTAAATTCCTCATAGAATTACATACTCTTTCCTATTTCTTAAGAGGTTTCTTATTATCTCACCAAAAAAATGTTAGAAACCTGAAATTAGGTCTCCACCAAAACTGTACGGCCCCTTTAAAACTGATTTTCATCACATAAACTTTGAATTCCTGTACTGTGATAGTTGTGTACCGGTACTTTAAATATTGAAATTATCGGGCCAAATGGTCTCGAAAAAAATTAAGACGTTAATCCCAATCTCAACCAACGCTAGACAATCCCTTAAACCATGCAGGGAATAGTTGGGAATTTACCTTTGTGTGGAGAAAAGAAAAACAAAGGGACATCAAAAAAAAAAAAAAAACCACCCACAACAACGATGAAAGAGTTGAGACACGTCCCATGATAGCTTGAGGGAGGCATTTTGCTCTGCAGAATGAGCGGCTGTGGGTATAAATATTTCCATCGCAGGCGTAAGGCTCTGTTAAAGGCCGGATCGTTAAAAAATGGTTTCGGGTGAGACTTAATTGTAGGTTTCTAACATTTTTGGTGAGATATTGAAATATGAAAGAGCATGTAATTCCAATAGGGATTCAACGTTCATTTGATGAAAATTGTTTTTGGAATGGCTGAGATATTGTATCCAAAACAGATCAATTCTTCTAAAAGGGGTCCCTCCTTTTATTAGGATCGCTTTGTTTTGTACTTTTTTATGGATGTCTCGGCCAATTTAAAACCGATTTTCATCTAAATAAACTCTGAATTCCTGTGAGAATGGTATGCTCTGTATCATTTTATAGGTGGTTTCTTGGTATCTCGCAAAAAAAAACAACTTTATAAGTCCAATAGTTATTTCCACCAATACTTTACCCTCTCTTTAAGGTTCCGTGACTTTTTAGACATGCCTTTTTTTAATCATGAGTATGATTGACTCGCGTTTGAATTCAAACTACACGGTGTCATACCTCATGCTTGACAGTATATAAAGAAGGATGAGTAAAAAAATATATATATGAAAGAAAGAGAGAGAGAAACAAAGAGATAGTGTGTGTGCGTGCGTGTGTGTGTGTGTGTGTGTTTAAACGTATGTGTGTGTGTGTAAGAGAGTGGGAGAAAGAAAGAGAAGGAGAGTGAAGGAGAGAGAAGGAGAGAGAGAGAGAGAGAGACGGGCAGACGGAGGAAGAGTTCGGCCATTTTGGTATCTCTAGGCAGGATATCCGTTGTATAGAATGACATCATTTTGACGACAGGAACATAGTCCTTTCAGTCTGTAATACAACAGCATGGACTGCACTGACTCCGCCAGAGCAATGATGATGATAACGGCAGAAAGAAATCGGAGAACAACAAGCAAAAGAGACCAAAAGCCTTGAGATTTTCCCTAGCGTGGCCAAACAGTGAACATCGACAGCAAGTCTCGTCACACAGAGAAAACGGGAACATCTCAATGTTAACATTTTTTTTTTTTCACTCACTACGGACTACTAGAATTAACCATTATCTCACTTAGTCACTGTCTACTCAATATTGACGGTCGGAATGAACTTCAATCATTAGCAATAATGTATGTTCAGAGATACATTGCGGAGCATGTTTGTTGTCGTTGTTGATATTGTTCTATTAACTGAGAGTGGTTGCCATGGTTACGGGCATATTTTCCATGTGCTCTTATCTACTTCTTCTACTACGTTCTACTCATCTCTTTCTCCTCCTCATCCTCCTCCTACTCTTTCTTCTTCTTCTTCTTCTTCTTCTACTTCTTCTTCTTCTTCTTCTTCTTCTTCTTCTTCTTCTTCTTCTTCTTCTTCCTATTCTTCCTCTTATTCTTCTTCTTCCACATCTTGAATTATCTATTTTTTTTGTGTGTGTTTGTGAAGCGTGTTGTCGAGGTGAATATCAGGGGGTCATAATCAAAAAGAGGCATAAGTCAATCTTCTGGGATTTATCTGCTATGGTCACTCCTGTGGTGCCGCCGTTCCACGAAACAATATTTTTGTCGAATCACTTCACGCCACTGGTTTCCATTAACGCAACGCAACGCCACACGCAATATGCCACGCATTTCCCGCCGCACCTCGACCTACTCTAATGTAACACCTCATCAGCGAGCTCGCTCGTGCTCATCCACGGGGGCCACATCGGGGTGGAAGACAAACGCTCTAGGAGATCGTTCCTTCTTTAGTGCTCTTCGACTAAAAAGAGAAGAGAAAACAAAAATCGCGGAAGGCAGCTAGCGGCCTCCGTCATGAATTGTACCCCACTCACGTATCGCTGTCTACTCCCCGCGGGGCTTCCTTTGCGTGAATGGCGAAACCAAAGAAAGGCTTCGACACCTAAACTTCTTTTTTTTTTCTTGCTTTAAAACCACCATCCCAGCGATTTTTTTCCTCATTCAGTTTGTTCCTCTATCTCTCTCTCGTTTCCCTTCTCTTATATTTTATGGCATGGTATTTCTTCCTTTTTTCTTTTAGCACATCTCTTCATCTGTCTGTCTCTCTCTCTGCCTCTGTCTGTGTTTGTTTCTCTTTCTCTTCGCCTCTTTTCGGTTTTTTTTCTACATCAGTTTTTTTTTTGTTCTGTTCTTCCGAAATCAACCAATGTTTCTGTCATTAAGGTTACCACTTCTGACTGCCTCTTTATCTGTCTGTCTGTCTGTCTTTCCGTTTCTTATTTTCTCTTTGATGATGTACCTCTTTCTCACATTTACACCATTTAGGAGTTGTTTTGTTGTAGTGGTGTGTGTGTGTGTGTGTGTGTGTGTGTGTGTGTGTGTGTGTGTGTGTGTGTGTTTGAGTAATGTTATTTTCGTTTCTCTATTTTTTCACTACTTCCATGAAATAAGCCACTATTCAGGTGGAAAATATGTAAATTACACGAAAGGCACATCGCACAATAAATGTAAGCATCTGATGAATTTGAGATAATATTATTTTGTCCTGATATTTTCTTTTTTGTTTGTGTTGGACTCGGACTGTACAGTGGGTAAGAAGAGAAAGACGAAGAAGAAGAAGAAGAAAGAAAAGAAGTAGAAGAAAGAGAAGAAAGAGAATGACATATAAACTACATTAGAAAAAGGAGGAGACAATGACATAGAAAAAATAAATTTAAGAAAGGAACAAACCTTGACGCAATAATGACGAACGACAGATTCTATACGGCTATTTGCTTGTGACGTTTTCCACAGATTCGCCCCATTTTGCTTCATATTTATTACATGTAATAGCATTTAAACAATCACTAACAAGAGACAATTGGAAGTCATTGGAGAGTTATTCCCTCCCTTCATAATAAACAGCAGAAATTAATGCTGTGTTAGTAGTAATACATCGCGTAGGGTGAGAGGCAAATTTAAAGAAATCGCAAACCCCCGTCTACTTTTAAGACGGAACATTCGCATGAGCCGGCGGCCGGTCTGTAATAAATAGACCAGCACATTCGGCATTGCTCAGATAAGGAGCTCGTTATGTGTTACACTACACGGGTTTTGGGATGATATTTCCCGACTCTTACTTTCGATAACGGAGTGGTCTCCAGTCCCTATCAACCTCTATTTCTCTCTATTAGAATTTAGGGCGCTTGTTTTCATTATTTTTCTTCTCCCTCTTTTAGTGTTCTCATTCTTCTTCTTCCCTTTGTGATTGTCTCCTCCTTTTTCTAATGTAGTTCCTATTTTAATATATTTTGTCCCTTTCCTGTTGTTGTTGTTCTTCTTCTTCTCTTACTTTCTTCTCCTACTCACTTATCTTCTTCATTGCCTTCTTCTCCTCTTCCTACTCCTCCTCCTCCTTCCCCATCTCTGTCTCCTCATTGACCTCTCTTTCTTCCATTTCTCCTTCTTCTTCTTCTTCTCCATCTTCTTTCTTCTTAATCTTCTTTTCTTTGTCTTCTTCCTCTTCTCCTTTTCGTCGTCGTCTTCTTCTTCTACTTCATCATCATCATCATCATCATCATCATCATCATCATCATCATCATCATCATCATCTTCTCTTTCTTCTTTCCCTCCTCCTTGATCCCCTTCGACTTCAATTCCAGACCAATTTGGGGCTGTCGATGATATGAGTCCTTGGTAGAACATCCTACTGGATACTCGTCGGAGCTGTTCATGTCGCACTTGTCGCAGTGATGACGAATGACCGGTCTTTTGGGTGTTGTTTTCGGATGGATTACGCACTCTGAGACTTAAATCCCATTTTTACTTTCTTCCAGCGATTAATTGTACGAAAGTGACACTTCCAATAGTATGGGTTGTCCTGTTGATGTTTTTTTTTTTTATGTAACGGTTTACCAATTCTTCGTTTGGTTTGACGACGTACACCGTGGAGACTGGAATCGGTTTTCTTTCCTTGCAGTTCTTTGATTTACGTGCATACACTACGTGTTACATCGCGGATTATTGATAGATGGCGATAATTGATAGGGGATACTGGAGATGATGTGCGGAGAGGGGTGGGGTTTGTTTACTCCTCTAAGTAGCCCGTCTCTCATCTTATCCACATTCAACTCAAGTGTATTCGTATTCATCTTCATCCCGAGTTTGGAGATACGCCTGTCCTTCATCTCAAGATTGTATTTTAGTCTGAAGGTATTGAAGAATGCCCTTGTTTTCGAATTGCAAGTGAATGAATAAGGAAGATCTTGGGATATTCAACATATCGACATCTTCCTATATCGACCGACAGCTCTGTATTGTAACGGAAATCTTATTTTATTAAACAACTGGCAGGGAGACTACTCCTCCTTCCTATCAGACCTTCCCTTCTCCTTTTCTCTACCTCTCTCATCTCCTCCTTTGTCCACCTCATCCTTCCTCATCTTAACATGTCTTCGTTCTCTTTCCCTTTCTCTACCCCAGCATAGCCACCTTTCATATTTTAACGCATCATCTCTTTCCCCCTCTCTCTTCTCCCTGCATGGTACTCTCCCTGGCAGGGTGCACCGATGGGTTCTTATGCCTGTTCAGTAAACATAAGGCAGTAGCTTAAAACAAAGAAAGTGTTGTGAAAGTGGAAGACTCTCTGGATCCTACCTTCCTGGTCTTGAACTGACCATGGACAAAGCACAGAGGCAGTGGCAAGGTCAAGAGTATAAAAGGCCGTCACACTGCAGTCTGAGTTTCAGAGTTCCGAGAGTCACATCAAGAGTTACAAGAGATTCAGAGAGTTACAAGAGTTATATCATGAGCTCAGAGTTATACAAGAGAGCCCAGAGTTATATGCCAGAGAGCCCGGAGCTTGTACACCAGAGCTATCAGAGCTATCTACAGGTGATCTTGCAATAAAATTAAGGTAATCACAATGGCTCCTACTTTTCTTTCTATTTACTAGTCTTTTTCTTGATCATGTTGATGGATGTATGAGCTACGGTGTGCATGTGTGAAGAGAACGTATGGTGCTGATTGTGAGAGCGGGTGACTCTGTGATGTGCCTGATGCATGCCACTAGCTGGTATATTTCCAGCTCCGAATCCTAGCTCGCTCAAGACTCAGTATACCACAGAGAAAAACGCTACGTTATCACGCATATATATATATATATATATATATATATATATATATATATATATATATATATATTCACATATTCTTGTATACATTATTTGTGTACATAATAGAGAGAATGGAGAGGGGGACATAGATAGATAGATATATAATTAGATATAGATGCATGATGTACATATTGTATGTATTTGTAAATATACTTACGTTTATATTTCTGCATCTCTATTTCTCATTTTGCTCAGCCTCTCTCCCTCCCTCTCTCTTGCTGTCTGCCTGTCGGTCTGTCTCTCCGTATGTCTATCCCTCTCTCCTTCTCAAGTCCTCATTCTGTTTTTTTCTTTCTTCCTTCTCCTTGCCGTATTTAACGTCCTAATCTAATCTCGGACGGTATCAGTTTCATCACGAGATGAGATTAGAAATCCGAGCCGCTGCGAGACGACGCACGACGTGGCATTAGCAGAATTTAGCCTGTAGAAATATACCAGCATTCGATGCAGATAAACCTTTTGCAGCGTAGCAGCTTACCAAAGGCCACTTTCTTGTACTTGACACTTTCACGTCACACTTCACCGTAACCGTTCTATATAAACAGTCAATCAGTTTTGATGTAATGTATAGCTACAGATACACTTTAGAAGTAGTGACTAAAAAAATATATTGATTAGATTCGCCCCCATACATTACATACACTACACTTTTCTTTTTATTTTTCTTATATTTGTAAATGGAAGGTTTATTTTTGAAATTCACAAGAATGTTTGCAGGAAAAGCATAAAAAAACCCACGGGAACAGACAATCATGTGACAGCGTCTGCGTCAAAACAACAACAACAACAACAAAACAACCAAAGAAACTACAGGGGGATACCCTTTCATCTTTTGACGCATAAACAAAAATATGAAACACATGGTACTTGGTAGGCCTATCTATATCAGGCCTATGTGGACATACTAAGAAAGTAAATAGATATACACCCTTTTTCAGGACACAGAAGATAGAAACAGAAATAAAGAAATTTGAACAATAGAATATCGTTTGGAGGATAGGTCAAAGTAGATAAAAGGGACGAAAAAACCAACAACCAACAAACACAGATACATAGTATGTTAGGTCCCATACAATCGACCACATAAGCGAGTTCGTTGTTCAACCTGGCTACAAGTTCAAAACGGATGGAATGAGAATAAAATACATTGACATCATCAGTAAAGACGTATAAACTGCCATATGTTTGAGGGCATTTACATATCGTTGATATAAATGAGGAATATGAGTATTCCAAGTAAGCTTCCTTCCAACGCCGGAGATAAACATGCTTAGAAAATGAGGAACCATTCACGTTGTATTGCTTACCGTTTGATAGGTACGTTTTGAATTACTCCAAGGTTTTTTTTTTTTTTTCGAATGAAAAAGTGAGATTATTTGTGGAGAGGTATGCCATGGTTTACGGAATCGAATGTCTTGGAGAGGGCCGGAAGGTTTCCGACACTATAAAGAAACGGATCAATAGAACGAGCAATTCGGAAGATGAATGTCAAAAGTAATGGCATGCGATGCGCTTTGTTTTTTGACGAACTCAAACTGCTATTTTTTGTTTGAATGGTATATTTGTGTGATTAAACAAATAGTCCAGTTGTTGAAATATAAGAACCCAAACATTCGAGTACCACGAACGTTGAATTCAGGTAAGATTTTGTTTCGTAATAACTAACAATTTATTTATTTATTTTTTTATTCAGAATAGGAATGACTTCACTTAGCTTCATACCATTTTGGTACTTTGCGAGCTGCTAAAGACAAATTCTGAATATGGACCAGAGGCTCAATCCTTTGATCAATAAAAATCCTTTACAAGGTGATTTTCTATTTCATAAAAGCCATTAAATGAGTAACACAAATTTCGTTTCAGTTTGATACAAAGTTAATTGCTTGGCAGTGTTATGTATAGAATAATATTTCTTTGCGGTGAGCAACAATGAGGTTAAAATAGTCTTAACTATCAAAATTGTTCAGTATGTATTTGTAATGCAAAATCTTTCTTTGTTTTTCCTGTTCATAAATTTTACAGTGTTTTCAAGTTTGATCTCCTTTGTTTAGGTCTGTCAGTTGGTGATTTTTGAAAATGAAAATATTACTAGATACATTAATATCTTGACTTGCATGTGACTAGTCCACATTACATCGTACTCCCTGGAGAACGACCCGAACGCTGACAAGGACCTTGGAATATGACAATTCGATTCCTGGAATATGTTCCCGTCTACAAATTTAATGCGCGAACAATTTGATAGCGATCAGAAATATCTTATATCAAAATATCGGTGTAAATTGGTAAAAATGTTATCAACAAGTGTTGCAAATTTATACATTATTGTTGTGGATCTTGTTACAACGGGCACTATAGTTCAGGACAAAAATACATCCATAGTTTGGGGCTGACTTATTTTTATCACATACGTTTAGGTTCCATGCCATAGGTTCCTGCTCAATTTTACTTTCGCTTTAAACCTAACTGACAATTTTTCTTTTCAAATCCTGCTGTTCTAGCTAAAAGCAAGACAAACCAAGGCACCCCCACAAACATACACAAGAAAGATACAGTGACATTCATGAGTAACAATATCAATAATCTAACCGGCCATGACATAGTCATTGAACATCCTCATCCCAGACGAGAACCCCGCCTCACAATTTGCTCCGACTAAGCAATGGGAAAAACATGTCAATATCACATGTTTTTTTCTTTATATAGCGTTAAAGAAAAATGCTCAGAATCATAAAGGAGAACATTATTCTTTGCAGTCTTTCAACCGCACAGAGGCACAGATATATTTCACAATCAAAATCCGATTTATATTCGTTTTCACTTCCCATTTTGGCGTCCCGAGTCTTGGCTTCGGCTCAGGCTATAGGGAGCCACGTACGCCGAAAAGTAATCGTAGAATGGGAGAAAACAGACAACACACACACGACTTTAAGAAAAGTCAAAGCGGAAGAGTTCTTAAAGTCCTGTTATTCGATTCGAAATATATGCAGGTTCTGGTTTATATGAACAAAATATGGGAGTCCGATAGTATCATCCCGGTAACTGCAACGCCGCTTATTTTGGCCTCCCGCGTATGAAACGGAACAATCGGGGAAACAATCCAATTTGAGATAAAAGAGAGCGAATCGCGGGCGTATGCGATCGATGTTAGTAATCGGCCGCGCGATCCCGGGACAATTTGGAGCTATTGCTATGACAACCAACTGTCATAACCGTTACAAAAGCGATGTATTGATTTCGGGATCGCGCTGCAAGCACAATAGGCAGTTCAGCCTTTCCAGTCCACTGGATTGCGTATCTGATGTAAACCCTATCAGCTTTGGCATCGTATCCTGACCCGGTTTCTCTCGTCCCGCCTGGATCGTATTAAAATCCCGACAGGCCGACGTCCCCATCTCCCTCCCATTCCCGGGGAGGAGAAATAGATCGAAAATTGATGATAAGGCGTTTGTGTGCCCCCGATACTCTCGCCGAACAGCTGCCCTGCCTGTATTCTTGTAACGAGATATTTTCTCCAGGTGGGTCTGCCCAGTCGTCCCACGGACTTAGTCGACATTGCAAAGATTATCGACAGCACAGTGGATATCAGTTTGAAAAGACCGTCGAGAGAGCTGCGCAAATAATGATGAAACTTTTGATATACCTTCTCTCTTTCTAGCAACTCTAAAGCACCATTTTGTGGTTCCTTGAACGCGGGGAGCCCATGAATAAATCATTACAAACCAACTTAGGTTCCACAGTTATTTCTATACAAATCGCAGTTAAATCAACAAGAACCACGGTGCTAGAATGGAGAGCTGTAAACAAAAAAAAAAAAACAAACAAACAAACAAACAAAAGACAAAACAAGTCCCGTCAATCAGAGTTATTGAGATATCAGTTTTTATATTCTTATCTATATGAGTAAATCTTCCGAGTAAATTATGACGTGGACTGCACGGTCACAGACACCTAGGCGCACAAAACGGAAATGCGAGAATGTTCTGTTGGATGGCCTCGCCTAATCACATTAGTGTTCATCATGCCTTGCACGGCCTATATCGCTGTGACAAGTTATGATTAATCAAAATAGGTTTTTGCACCCTCCGGTCGACCAATACTTCTCATCCCCGCCGGTCCCTCACCCCCTTAAATCTCACCATTCCCCAGCGGACCCCGTCGTCTGCGCGCCACTGTCCCGTACATTGTATCTCCCAACTGTCTTTTCTTTTTCCTTTTCGTTTTCTTTTCTCTTTCCTTTCAACGTCTGCTATATGGTGTGCCGGATGGCACGGATTTGGCGGGCTAAACTTTCCTTTCGCGCTCTTTGCATAAGTATGACGGGCAGCCAAACTGACACTGGAACCTCATGACTTTCCACTGGGATTTGTCTTTCCTTTCTTGTATTTCTTTTTATTTCGTTGTTTTTTTCGAAGCAGGCTCTATTCTGGCTGGATGTGTTCTCATACCACTAGCTTGGCTATCACGCTTTACGTCTTTTGTCCCTTTGATTATCATCTCATTTTATCTGTTTTTTTTTAAAGGTCGGGAGTGGAAGAACACTGTTGTTTCCTTTGTGATTTGTTTGTTTCTTTTTAGGTTTTAAAGCACAATGCAGTATGATGCTACTTAAGGGAAAAAAGAGACCAATCAACAGAATAACAAACAAACGACGTGCATCTCTGTTTTTCAGTGACCATATATATATAATACATGCTTGTACAGTGACGGGACGAACGTTCACGGCCCGTTAGCGATCGCCCCGTCACTGTACAGGCACGCTAACCTGGAAACATTGAACTGCACATTACTTGAATATGAGACCATTCTGAAGCTAATAATTTTCACATAACACTAGATATATAATGTACTCTTAAATGAATCCCACAAGGATTGGAACAATCATCCCCCAGCATTCCCACTGATTCCCACTGATCAGTTACTAGCCAGCCCCTTTCATGTCAAATACAATGAAAATAATTTACACATATAATAGGAGGAAATTGTATCTAGCTACTGGAACGTTAATTCAACAACGAAAGGCAGCAAAGTTGTCAAGTAGATCATCATAGTGAATGTACTGCCTGATAGCGTGTTATAGTCATTATTTGATGGTAGAAATCATTTTCTCTCCTCCATCTGCCATTTAATCATTCTCGAGCGAGTTTAATGTCTGTTGATTTCTCTTTCCATCGAAATTCTGGGCAGGAAATTGTAACCAAATTGCCACCATTACGGATGGTTTCATTCTTGACGACGGAGACATTTTGGGCGACGCAAGGCGCACATGTCGCCGAGGCAGTCAAAAATTACGCCACTAAATTATAATCCATTAAGTCATCATTCGATAAAATTGCTCTCCATACGCGAAATTGTTTATTAGGGGAGGTTTCACACAATGATAGATAATTATAGAGACTTAGGACATCACTGCAAACCAGCCTATTTTTTTTTTTAAATTCGGAAATCATAAATCGTATACTGTGCAACGAGGAATCGTTCACACCTATCATTCCCCTCAAAATGTTCAAGATCGTGTCTTGATTAGTGCATTTCCATGATGCTAACATGCGCAAAGGTTGCAGGATTTTTTTTTCGCACACAAGTTGTGGTTGCGTACGCCTGCTGGGACAGTGTGGTAAATCAACTCTAGTATTATTTTGAAGGAGATCATAACACTTTATTCCTATACCAAAGCTTCATCATCTACCTTAAATGCTAAATCGCGTAATTTCGTGAAAAAGGAAAGTTTAAATAAAGTGATTTAAGTTTGTGTTATCGAAAGCTTGAAATCGATTCTCTTGTTGAGGACATCCTAAATTGTGTGTATTTGATCCAAATACGGACATACCCTTTTCTCCGAGTCCTGAAGCGACTTTATGATATCAGCGAGTGTGAACGTATCCTTCTCGCTGCTGGCTGACGTGCACGCATCGGCCGCTGGCTGTGCTGGTGTCTGGGCGTTGGCTCTGCGTAGCCATTGCTTCTTAATAAGACTTTTTTCATGAGCATATACACTGACATACCGGTAGATATGTCAATTTGGATGCAAGTCATGGACTAGAAGAGTAAAGTGAGGAAAAGTGAGGAAGGTATTCGATCACGCTTATTCGAAAAGCCTAGAATACACACGTGTAGGTATAGTTGCACAGCTCAAAAATCACACGTCCTCCGTGTTTGTTGTCGTTATTCTACCCAACTCATTAAGACAACTTATCGAAAGAGAAATATACACCACAATCACTGGTTTACTTCTGTATCATTTGTACACTGGACGATGCAAAGTACGAACATCGTCGGTAGCACGGCTCGAGAAAATTTTATGAAGATTCAATCAAGTTAGCCTTACTCGGGCGTCACGGAATTTGGGGAGTATTACATACAGTCTTTGCTTTACTTAGAGTGCTTTGACCCGATCTTCATGGTACAACCATAACTCGAAGAAGTGGCCAAAATTACTCGACTAAATTTAGTTAGGTTATTACACTCATAAGTAGGAGTGAAGTGGACAAAACAGGGAAATGCGCTTGATGCGTACAGTCAATTTTATGGCGGTCGTTACCTTACAGGCTGTTTCAGAAATTTACCTCTTGAAAAACATGTGCAAGAGGACAGCGTATTCTATCTCAGCAGTTATCAGTGAATGAGGGGGTCTGTATCATCGTGTGATTTTTTAAATTAGCACATTTTGCGTCTATCTGTGAGTGTGTGTGGGTGCGCGCTCGTGCGTGTTTGCGCGTGTGTGTACCAGTGCGTGTGCTCAGAGGATAGGGTTATAAGAACAATTCAAAAAATGTGTTCGATCATAATATTTATCAAGTCATATGGCTCTTGCAAAGAATATTGACAAACAACACACACTCACACACACACACACAGACACAGACACAGACACACCCACACACAAACATACACATGTATCTCAAGTCCAAAGGCAAAGTAAGATTTTTAAAAGTAGAAAGGGCATATATCTATTTTTCTGATTCATTGTCGCAGATGTTTCAAAATATTCTTTATGTAAAGTCCAGACCTAAACGACGAGAGACAATAGAACATAATATGACGAATAAACAGATAGATATTAAATAGATAGATAGACAGATAGATAGATAGAATGACAGATTGATAGAGAGACAGTTAGATAGATAGATAAAATGTCAATCGACAGACGAATAGATATTATGTCTGGTAATACACAAATTAATGGAAGGTGACATGCTATAGAAAATGCATAGAGCTTCCACAGATTTCTGAGATGGTTGACACCCCGTGCTTCCTAAAATGTTGTATCACTTTTCCCTTCTCCCTTTTTCTTTCTTCCCCTCTTCCTCTCTCCTTTTTTTATCCCTATCATTTCATCTTGTCTTCTTCCTCGTCACAACCCTCTCATCTTCTTTCTGTCTTTCTTTCTTTTTTTTTCTTTCTTTAAGTACGACAGCCATCATTTGAAATCCACCGACCTCTTTATCCCAGATCAGTTCTGCAACGGAGTTGGTTATGCGGGGCCCGTATTGAGGTGACCGAGCTCGGCGGAGCATCGGGTTAATTGCAATGGAGGAGGCATCCGGTTACTTCTTTATCCTGGTTATTTCAGCGTCATTTCGCATCCGTTGCTTTGGCGCATCCTTATTTTATACTTTTTTTTTAAATCTTGGCTTGTGATTATCTTTGTGATTAAATCTTGTATGGAAAGCATATTTTGAGACTTGGGATTCCTTTGTGACGGTGTATAGGATTCATTCTTCCACTTTGTTAGTTTTTTGTTTGTTTGTTTGTTTTTTGGTCGTGGCCGCTGCTTGTGTTTTATTATGCATAATTAATGCACGAGTTGTTGTTGTTGTTTTAATCAAAGTTATGTCATGGCGATTGCTTAGCTTCAATTAGTTTGTTTCTAGCCAAACAAGGATACGCACATAGCCCACCACGCACACTCTCACCCTTCCAGGTGTCCTATAATCTGAAAGGGGGCTGGGATTGGTCATTTTGTGCCCTTTCGTAAAGGTAAAGTTGCTCGATGTTTGTTCAGAATAACAGAAAAAAAAAGCCCATAAAAGTTTGTTTTGCATGAAGTGCAAAGAGGGTAAGCAAAGACGTTAAGACATAATAAAGGGCCAACGTTAAGATTGTGCGCCGACAACTTGATGATAAATATAGAGCACATCTAAGAAGATATCATACGCACATTACTGACACATACACACGTACACACTAACTAATGTATACATGGGTGCACACGAACTCAACATCGCACACTCAATACAGGCAGCTTGAGAATTTGAGGATTGATTTCTTCTCGTGTGTGTTTGGCTTATTCGTTTGCTTTGTTTCATTTTGATTTTTTTTTCCCCACCGAAGACATTGTCATTTGTCTTAAGCATTCCCTGCCCTCGGGGCCTCTGGATATGAGGACCAAAATAACTCATTGGAGATATGCATTGATCATTTCTTTCGCGGACAATTATTCCGTATTCACGATTCCCCTCGTGCGGTTCTGTGGTTACAACCATTGACTTTTCATGGGCCCCTGTTTCGAGCCCCGTTTTGGGCAGTAGTTGCGCCTCGGGGCACGGTACTTTATCCTTACTGTTTAGACTGTCGGAGGGGAGGTACGAAACGGCAGGTCCAGGGGTTGCTTGCGAGCGTTCGTTGTTTCCATGTACAACAAATAGATCTAATAGACATTAATTCGTTTCAATGTCTGTCTCAGGAAATTGCTCTGTGGTTACGATACGTGATACCTGGAGACAGAATGTACAATTTTTAATGGTTACGACATTAAACAGAAAAGGGAAAATATAATTTCGACATGAATAGAAAGCAACTTCAGAATAGACGAGGACGGGAAGAAAGAGATAAAAACAAGTGAACGAACATTACGAATACGATCTGTCAAACATGTACAATATCATTTTCAGAATCCCTTATGGGGCCTACTGTGCATTCAGTGTCGAGTGGTTACTTGAATGACAATTATTCATAAACCATAACTTCAAATGATACGAGTAGATCAAAAATAAAACACAGAAGAAGCAGGAACAGGCATATAGATAATAACTTAAAGGAGGCCTCCGGATGATTTTCAGACTTTTACATTTGAACAACTATAGTTATACTGGGTATAGAGTTTTAGAATTCATAGTGATTGGGATGAGGAATAAGAATGTTTCCAAAATTTATAACAAATTGCAATGAACAAGGGTGATGACGTGGCAGCCTCACCATAAGACTGCATGAGTTAGGGCTCAAGGAAGCAGAACAGAAGAAGAAGTCATGCATAGATTCTACACGTGTATATATATATATATGTATTGTTTCGCAAGCGGCATTGTAACGGAATTACACTGCTACATTTCTGAAATACATTTGTATGTGAGGCTCCTATGTCACCAACACTGTTCAGTGTAATTTGTTTAAGATTTTTCCAGAGTATTGCTTTCTCCGCTCAAGGACCACAATGAATTCCACAAACCTATACATGGAGCTGTCGATTTGTGTACTACATGATATGAACTTTTGAAAATCGTCTGGAAAGCCCCTTTAAGTCGTTGTGAAAAAAGATGCACCCGCCATAATAGACGGAGTGCAGTATCCGCCATAATGAAGGTAGTGTAATTCAGCGCAATGAGAGAGTACGTTCCTGAGAAATGTCTTCTCTGTTCTTGTTGCGTTGTGTTTTGTTTTGTTGTGTTTTATTCCCCGCGTCTGTGGCGCGTTTTGCATTAGGGCCAATGGCAATAATGTGTCATACCGTGGTATGCGTGTCCATGAGTGTTGATCGATCGATTGAGGGGGAGCTTTCGCGGTATATTCTCGTCGACTCCGCGATTTGGCTATATTGAGCACGTTTCTTCCTTGCGTACACACATGCGGTTGATTCTATTGAACCCTGGAATCGTGAATGGCGTTATGCATATGACGCGGCATTATCAGCGGAATGAAAATGCTACGCTGTATTTGATTTTAGCCTGTTTTCTTTGGCGTTTGTTTTTGTTTTTCTTTCGGATGGAAAATTGTATCAACAGCAGGCCTACGCAGGCCACTTAACAATTCGGATATAGCGCATGCAGAGCTGTGGAGCTTCATACGTGGTATTTCAGCCATGGCAACTATATGCACCGATCATACTCTCTATGACAATCTTTGCGATTTCCTTCAAATGGGCTTGATTGCAGAAAGAGTTTCCAACTGCACAACATGGATAGTACTGCATCAGTGGTATAAGTAGTAGTCATAACAGTAGCAACAGTTGTAGTGATAATAATGAGGGTGATAGTGGTGCTGACTATCGCACTAACGATAATAATGATAATAATATCAATGGTAGTAAAGTAGTGATGATGGTTAATATAGAGTAGATGACGATACTTTCAATATTCCTCCGATTTGCATTCTATTACAGACGAGTAAACGAAGATTAGAACAAGTATGGCGTCAAATCGTTAGTATGTTTGGCTTCGGATATTGAGAGCCATGAAAAAAAAAATACAAACACACTTTCTTTAAAAAATACAAAAACAAAGCAAAGAGAGAGAAGAAAAATGAAACTACGCCAAAGATGAAACACATCTACTGCATATTTCAACTATCCAACTATAGTCATGGTAATTGCAAAGATGATTGCTCCTGCATTCTTGCTGTCAAGTCGGAAATATGATCTTGACTTTTTCATATTTTCTGTAAGAGCGGGTCTTCTTTTCCATTATGCTAAAATTTGGTGTCATAAAACGGGCAGGAAAGTGTGTTGTTTAGCAGTTTATCTCGAATATTTTTGGTAGAATAGTGTGATTAGGTGTGTCTTTAGAATCCCTTTTTCATATCTGGAAAACCTTGTCCACACTCTTCACTTTCAACTCTAATAACTTTTGAAAGGATGATGCTACTGCTTTGAAAGTTGGCATCGATTATGGAGAGGATGTGTTAATGAGGCATGCTTAATTTCAGTTTAATCTAATAATCCCTTCATTGTTGTTACTCTGGTGGTTTACTTCCTGTTTTTTTTTTTGTCCCATTCATCGCACAGCCAGCATGGTTTGGTAAAGATTAAGCGCTTGAATAGACACTGTACTTCAGAGCCTCTTTTCTCAGTTCACACTTTTCCTGAGTTTGTGCTTTCTTTCCAATATTTAGATAGGTTAGGAGAGTTCATTTGATTTGAGTTATACATCATTTTAAAGCTTAAAGTCTGCTCTTTCAGAATATGGTCTTAACTAAAAATTCATGTCTGGCGACTTTTTGTTTGTTTTGAGGTGCAGGGTCACATATTATGTAATCTGATAAAAGCCAACATTCTATCGCTCGCATGATTTAAATAACATCATCCTTTGTAATCCCTCATCTTTACAACTAATTCCGTCGTTGTCCACAGAACAATCAAGACGCATTCATGTATTGCATAGGATAAAGGAAGAAGGTTTGACACAGTGAAGCTTTCGAAAAAAAAAATTGTCGAACATGGAAGCAGTGATGTTGGAGACAATTGGGTCTGAATCATATCAATTGAATGCGTTGCCTGTTCCGATTGAATTCATGTGTTGCTGGAGAAGTTGGCATAGTGAACTAAAGAGATAGGAAGAAAAAAATCTCTGTTCCATCTGAAGTAATCATTTTTAATAGTTGGGGCCGTGAGACGATATTGGGTTAAGGACGTCTAATTTGTCGGATAAACATCACATATCATGGTGGTGAATTGGACATCAGGATAAGTGCATGTCGCATTGGGCAAATGCCAATTGATGTAATGAGCCTAAGCGTACTTTCGTAATCACTCCTCCCCCTCTAAACCACAGCCTCCCCCTCCCCCCCCCCCCAAAAAAAAAAAAAATACAAACGAAGCGCCTTTAGCTGCAAGCAGAAACTCAGAGGATGCGATCCACGGTTACCTTCCGGTCTCGCTGCTTCGCACCCCACCCCCCTCCCGCCCTCTGGGAGACATGATGTGTATTCTAGGCAATCAATTTCCCTACCGACCGCAACCACGTTTAGGGCAACCTTAATACTATCATTACCAGTAGCAACCTATACTCAAAGACGCTGTGGATGGTAATGCTAGGAGGGTTTTTTTTTTCCGTCCTCAAAAGGCAGAAAGTCACCTCCCAAATTTGATGGAGAATATTCATCCAGGGTTAATTATCTGCGAGAGGAAATGGCGAGAAAAATGAGGGAGGGGACGGGATGACTTCGACTCAAATAGAGTTGCCGTATTGGTGGCACAAGATGCATTTCAGCTGCAAATATTGCGTTGACTTCCCACTGGGGCCGAGCTCAAAACGGTGCGGTGAGAACGCGGAGAAAGATGCAGAGTTAAAACAATGAATGTCAACGAACCCAAGGTATGTTGACTCGTGCTATCAGGTCGTACCGATTTGATAAAGATACATCCAAATTACACATGTAATTCACATTAATGCGCAGGTGTATTAAAGCAGACAATTCCCTCCCCTCCCCCAATAAATCCACCTTCCACCGTTCAGCAACTCATGTGTGCCAAATCGGCGAACAGACTACAGTAGGGATCGAGAAGGGGAGATCGAATTTGATATGAACTGTTAATACGAATAAGAAGGAGATGCTATCAAAAATATCGTGGCACAAAGTTTGCTGGTCAAAAAAAATAATACGGTCATGTTCTCGTCTTGGATTTGAATGATCTCAAGGTTGTGTATAGAAGCCAATACTGAACGCCAAATGGTGCGCTTTTCTATTTTTATCTTTAACCGTTCTCTATAGAAGTTACTGTTCTACCTCGTACGTCAAGGATTCATGAATTAAAATTTTCAAGCTTTCTGTCTCTCTGATCTTTTAGGGTTATGAACAGAGGTTTTTCTATTCGTTTGTGTCTCTTTTATTTTCCTTTAATGTACTACTCATCTTTGTTTGGCCGTTTTACCGTTATATTAACTTTCTTATTTTACTGTGTTACTGCTCATCCTTGTTTATTCGTCTGTTACCCCATCTCTCTTTTTTTTTAACTTGGGTCATTCTACGGGGGTGTTATAAAAGCACTGAATCTTTTAAGCTAGAAACTTCGGGACATTAATCAAAAACGGCATTAATCACCTCCGAAGAAAGAGCAATGAGGAATACTTCACGGGAGCAATTGTCGCAGGAGCTATACATGTTTTGGAACCACATAAACCTGTCATGGTTAAAATATTGTCGTTACCGTTATTATCATAATCATTAACATCAGTTTTTATTGTAATGTTATTTTTTCCCAAATAATGACACGTGAGGTTGGATGTGTGTTCATATCTAATGAAGATAGTGAAATGCTTCATTTCCAGTTGTTGCGTCTGTGTTTGCTTGATTCTTTTTTCAATTTTGTAAACGAGAATATTTGGATTTGCTAGGCATTAGTATTTGCATTGGTAGCACAAGCATGGCAGATACGTGGCTATGTTGCGCAGTCAGTCCATTGCTATAATAATCAATGTCATTTCTATTTTTCTTTTGAAAGCAGATGCCTTTGTTGAGACCAGATTTCATTTAGGAATTTAAATCTTTGTATGTAATCTCTTTGATATATATATATATATATATATATATATATATATATATATATATATATATGTATATATATATATATATATATATATATATATATATATATATATATATATATATATATCCTGCATAATGCATGGAAAACTTCCTTTGAGAACAATAGCAAGATGCTGAACGTTGCGGAATTCATTTTGCAGACGCCGTTGTGAATGTGAAGAATGGCGTGGGATGCTCTCTGCCAAATATGTTTTCTTCATTTCTTGTTATGATTTCACCAATCATTCCAGTTTGCACTCTGATCTTCTTTTCATATCACCCGCACTTTCTTTCACCATTTCTCCTTCTCTTTTTTTTTCTTTCTGTGTGATTTTTGTTTTGCTCATTACTATCTTCAGCTAGATTTCGTTTTGCAGACTGTCAATCAGATAATTGCAGATCTTTTTTTTTTGTCTTTGGTAATGCTTTTAGTCTGTGTCAATACGCCAAAGCTACTCCTTGAGAAGAAAAGGAATACCTGCACGGAAAGAAAGAGAGAGAGAGAAAGAGAGAGAGAGAGAGATAAGGATAGGGAAGGAAGAAAGTGGGGCAGGAGAGATTATGCATTAAATGCTTGCACTAATGGAATAAAACGTGACATTGATAGCTGTTATAATGCCTGCGTCGGAATGTCGGATCGATGAGGGTTAAGCGCCCAGTTGATATCACAGCTCAGAATGGTCCATACGTGTCTACCGATTACAAACTTGATGCTCCTTTTGCGGACAGTTATAGTTCAATCAATAAAGTTCCTGATCTAATAGTAATAGGCTACTACAGGTCTCCTATAATGTATTCAAATGTATGTTTTCCGATCGTCTCTTCTGAGGACCCAGTAAGGGATTGTTCCATTCTCAAATAATATTCAGCGGTCCTTCCCTAGAATTCAGCTTTTGCAGGCATCCAGTAAGGGCTTGTTCCATTCTTAGATAATTCTCAGCCGTCGTTCGCTAGAATTCAGCTTTCGTAGGCATCCTTATTCCATGTTTGCAATGTCGGACAAAAGATATTAAGTTTTTACAGACCAGTTTGTATTGAATCGTAAGGCATTGCTTGTATTGAAATCTCTCAATCTGTTCACAGCACACCACATTGGGTGAATATATTTCGCTTTCTCTCACAGTCGTTCTCTCTTTCTTTCCTTTTGCCCCCTTTTTCCTCGTTATCTCCCCATCTCTATTATGAAAAGAGAACAAGCTCTCTTCTTGAATGTCACTGGTTTGGTTAAGGTCACTGAATGGTTATCCTCATGATTTTTCTTTCAACCTCATTGTTACTAATAAAACTGGATATGCCGTAATGGCTTCTCATAATCTTTTTTTAAAGGACCCTAACCTTTAAATATATCAACGCTAAAGGTCAATGATGTGTTTGATTTGCCCGCCAGATAATTGTAGAGCATTCGGTCAGGAATTGATGTTTTCCCATACATTTCTGAAAAGCTTTGCTATAAAAGTGATATAAAAAGATATGGCTATTGTTCCCTATTTCCCCCATGCGTTAATAAATCAGTGATATTTTATTGTAAGAAATCGAAGAAACTGTAGGTATCTTTCAAGGGATTTTCGAGGTATTGTTTGCTTGGTTTTTTTTTTTTTTTGTAATCTTTGTAATATACTGTATTGTGTAGCAATATTTTAATAGAAATTTGATGCCTGTAGAATGAAAATAGAGATACGCCGTGAGGTCATGAAAAATCATCATTACTTCTTTTAGCCGTACTTGATTCCTTTTGCATCTTGCATGTCAATTTATAGTCTGTTGTTATCACTCGGTGTGAGTGACCTGACAAAATTTCCATGAATTAAAACGTGAAAAAAAAGACAGAAAAACCCCTAAGCTAAGGTTACAGATTCAATAGCACTTGATCAGACTTATGATGCCTGTTTTGTAACACAATCACTGGAAAGCATTATCAAAACAATAACAGCAGCAGTAACAAGACAAAGAGATTGCCCTGCCCTGATGCGATCATTGGACGTGATATTTTGTCATCGTAGACAATCTAATTGCATTTTGTTTATTTGTTTCTGGACAGACGCAAGAGAAGGAAACACAGACCCCAAAAAACAACAGCAACATAAAAGAGCGGCTCATGTCATCTCAGGGCACGGCCTTCCAACCAGTGACATCTGTATAATAAGAGATCACTGTTGGTTGTGATGGGGGGATTTCGTGAAAACCCGCGCGTGATCCGAGCCCGCGGTGACAGGGCCGATTATTGAATTCGAGTCTTCCCTGTCGTTTGCCGGGGTTTGGAATCGAACATGACGCCCGCAATTGCCCATGGGGTCAAGACAAAAGACATTATTTGCTTGGATGTAGTAATGATGGTAGTAATGTGGGTATGTAGAATCGGGATGGAGAATGCGCGGTGGTGGTAGTGGTGGTAATGGTGGTGATGGTGGTGATGGTGGGTGGTGGTGGCATGTTTGTGTGTGTGTGTGTGTGTGTGTGTGTGTGTGTGTGTGTGTGTGTGTGAGTGTGTGTGTGGGGGGAGGGGGGATCAATGCGATACTACAAAGATAGTATACGCTTGTCCCCTTGAGACAAAGAAACGTTCGGTCATTCTCTTCTGTTTCGAGATGGATACTGCCAACGGCGCGGGAGAAAGGATCGGGATGAGACGTGCAGATGGATGACGTGACATTTTAGACAAGAGTTGACGTCGGGCATGGTTAGGGGCGCGGCGCTGCAGAAGATTCTATTTGTCTGACTATAATGTTGTTGTTTATTTTTGTTCGTGTATTTGTTGGTTTTTTTTTTTTACTTGTCAAAGGCAGGTTGCTTATGCCAAATGCCGCTGTTGGGGATGGGGATGGGGGGCGGGGGAAGGTGGGGTAATAAGGCGAGAGTGTATTTTTAGTTTGATATTTGATCGCAATTCAGAACACCTGACAACTATGCAAGGTATCTGTTCTTTTATCAATGTCTCTTTTTTTTTTGGCGATCCAATATAACATCGGTTGTTAATGTGTTTTTTTTTCAGAAAATATGGAAAGAACATTAGTAACGGTATGTTGCGACTGTATGGATTACAACACATGAGGATTTCTGCCTGTGTAATTTGTCATTTCTATAATGTGATAACTATGTGCTGGATCTTCAACTTGGTTGCATTTCTTTCAGCTTTTCTTACCTTCATCTTTCATCTGAGCTTATTATGATATCATAATCTATAAAATAACTAGAACCGGAATTTGTCAACACTGACAAATTAGGTGATCCGATCTCTTCAAAAATCAATGATTTGAGTCCTGATCCCAATAGGCATGACCATACCGGTTTCATTTGTGTCGAGGAGACATTGGCCGTGTGATGTTTGGATTCTCATTTAGAAAAGGAAGTCAGACTTGCCATCTTTGGTACCGAATTCCGTATCCACTAACGAAGATACAGAATGAAGTATATTTGACCTTTGACCCCACTTTGCACACCCAAGATGGCATTTGAGCAAAAAGTGGTTATTTAGTGAAGTGATTATTGTAACATGCCCTTTGCGTGTGCAAAATATGGGAAAGACAGGACATGTATTCACCAAGATACAGGATGAACAATTTGTGACCTTCGACCCTGATTTACCTACCCAAGATGGTGTCCGATCAAGTAGTTGTTATTTTATGAAATAATGTACGTGACATGAACTAAACATGTGCAAAATATGGGGGTGATAAAGGCTGTTTTTCTTGAGTTATTGCAAAGAAAGTTTCAGAAAAAAAATATCACAAAACATCGAAGATAAGCTTTAATTTCAACCAAGTTTTTTGACATGATGCCGACGTTGTATGAAAAAATGAATTGCAAAATTACGATAGCCCAAACTCTCAGCTACAACATATTAAAATCTGGGAGAAATTCACTGAAGGGTAAGTGAGCTAGTTCTCGATAAAGACAACCATGTCAATTTTCACATCCAGAAAAATTCCCTCCCATAGAGATAACACGTCATAACGAAGATAGAGAAAAAAGTACATATGACCTTTGACCCCTATTTGCACACACAAGATGGCATCTGAGCAAAAAGTGGTTATTTTGTTAAATGATTCTTGTAACGTGGTCTTTGCGTGTGCAAAATATGGAAAAGATAGGACATGTATTCACCAAGATACAAGATAAAACATTTATGACTTTTGACCCTAATTTACATACCCAACATGGTGTCTGATCAAGTAGTTGTTATTTTATGAAATAATGTACGTGACATGAACTAAACATGTGCAAAATATTGGGCGGATAGAGCTTGTTTTTCTTTAGTTATTGCAAAGAAAGTTGCAAAAAGAAAGGAATATCTCAATATATCGAAGATAAGCTTTAATTTCAACCAAGTTTTGCGACGTTATCCCGACATCAAATGAAAAAATAAGGGCATACATTCAATAGCCCAAAGTCTCAGCTACAACATATTAAAATCTGGTAGAAATTCACCGAAGCATAAGGGAGCTAGTGCTCGATAAAGATAGTCATGTCAATTTTCATTTCCAGAAAAAAACTGCACTCCCATAGAGATAACACGTAAACTGGTCAAATTTGATAAGATTACTTTCAATCCATTTTTACGAGGTGATGCCGTCATCCAATCAAAATGTTGTTTTCACAGTAATAAAAGAATATTTAATAAGCTACATCATACTGAAATCTGGGTGAAAATTGGCAAAGGATTAGTGCGATACGCTCGAGTGAACTTGAAACTTGATGACGTCATTTTGAAAATTTACTTTTTTATTTTATTAAGAAATTTGATATCTTTTCATCATTTTTCCAGCATTGCCAACCCATGGAATGACATGTACAACTCATTAGCTTTCAAAATATGTAAAGAAAATGGGGGGTCATCGTCCATCCTGACGAGTAAAATCGGATTCAAAATTGGCGGTTTTTTGGCATTGTTGCACTGTATATCGCCATTGACGCGCGCGCGGAATTTCAATTTTGACGGGCCCGTATGACGTCATATTGAGTCAGATTGACTTGAAACTTGGTAGAAATATTCCTTGATATTTCAGACATCCGATTCACGTGAAAAAACGGGAAATTTCTAATGCATATGAGCTGTGCATGCGTATATGTGCGCGCGCGTACGCGTCCGTCCAATTTTTTCAATTTTTCAAAAAATGCTCCAAATGGTCTGAAACGTATGCAAAAAAAAATTCAGCTTGATTGGAGCATACAAATATTTCAACACGCGCGTACGCGCACGTTTTAACGATGCGATGAATTCTTAAAACATGAGTAGAATTCCCTTGAATTGAAATTTACGTGACGTCAATTTCATTGAAAAATTCCATTCCATTAATGAGATATGATTGAAAATGTGTTTTCATATAATGACGTCATAGTGACGTCACGGTCGACTGATCACTACGATTTTACTTGACCCGTCGTCTTTGGGACATGATACATATATGGTATAATTTTGACATTAATAGGAAGAGGACTTTCTGAGCTAACCGATACACAAATTTTGTCCAGAAATAAAGAAGAAGAAGAAGAAGGAAAACAAAGAATCAGTACAGATACAGAAGGTGATCCGAGAGGATACTCGGATCACCTAATAAGACAGTTTGACAGTCAAAATATCAATCCTACCAGCCTACTGGGACACAGGCAGCCGCCCTGCGACGGTTCTGCGTCGCTTTGTTGAGTTTTTGGAGGCTGACGAAAGAAAAGAGGGGGAAAGCGCACCTATCAACATTACACATACCAGGGTTCTCCCAGGGTTGGAGGAAAAGAAAAAAAAAACAGGAGAAGGAAGGGGGGGGGGGTTGGAAGTCCCTCTCTTCTACATGAGACTCCGAGAATGTCCGAGGATCAAAGTTTCCCCTCCACTCATCGTGCGCTAAGTGCTTTCGTGAAAAGGAAGCTCGAACGAGGAGCGATGGAGCGGGACATTTGCATATGAGTTGAATAGAATTCCTTTCACCCAACAGTCATTTGAGATGACCTGATATACGTTCCACACTCAACAAAGGGCTCTATCTTTTTTTTCTTTCCGGGGTCTTCTCAAGAAGCGATCTCGCTCGCTATCAGCTTTGTTCTCTCACGTTGTTTAGGAACGCTTCCGTTTGCGGTCGTTTCACCTTTAGGCTGTGTGTTTTGGGGGTAAAAGAGTTTATCGACTTCTTCTATTGAACTCATATCGAACTTGATACGGGTCTTCGGATCAAATTCGGGAAAACTCGTCGTAAAGGGACGTCGTTGCAAAGGCCATTACTGAACAATCGAAGAAAGTTACAAAACTTTCTGCATTGATCATGTGTGCGGGTTGGTCCTTGCATTGTCATACTATAGTTTTCGTCCTCACCAGTATGCGTATGTATTTCCCCCATCTTGTTACTAAGTAGGTTAGTTGATCAACCGTTTCTTTTGTCTTCATTTTTTTAACCTCTTTCATAAAGAGATTATATCATACGGATTACAGCAAAACAGATTGCAACGAACTTTGAAAGAAATCCACTTTGCACGGAATGACAGCCATGCGGTAGATTTTAGAGATGAATTTTTCAGGAGGTAGGACAACAAATTGCCGTAAAATGTGCGTAGTAGAGGCTTGTGGAGGATTTTTGATAATCAAGACTTTGCAAAAAAAAAAGTGTGGTATTTCCTTTGCAGAGATTTTCACCATCGATTTCTTCTTGTTGTTTATTCTTTTTCTCTCCTTTGATCACTCTGCTATATTTTTTCTTCTTATTTTTTTTTTCTCCTCTGGCCGGAATTTTATCAGCATGGATTTGAAGTATGCATGCCCTTGTCAAACGGACCTACGTTATTATCACATCTTTTGTAGAGTTTGTCATAATATTTTTTTTATATATTCAAAACACACACCTCCCCGTCCTCTTTTTTGACGACTTCTCTCGCAAATCGATGGAAATAGATTGTTGTTTGTTCCATTTGTAACCAATCGGCCATTATATTTCATTGAATACCAACGAATGCCCACAGCCGTTCCCTCAAAGTAAGACTGTGTACAAGACGAAGATATAGCAAGGGTATTCCACGGACCACTTTAGAGATCATCTCACCGAATCCCTTTCAATCTTTCAGTTTTCCTGTTTTTACAAATTGTCTTTTTTTCGTGTCTTTCTCTCTTTTCCATGAGCGTAAATAGACTTTCGCTCAGGCGGATTTCTGTCCAAGCCTTAATCCTTCCATCTCATACGAAATGGCTTTATCTTATTATTTGTGTTCTTCTTTCTGTCTCCACCACGCCTCTCTCAAACATCCTCTATGCAGGTGTTGCAGCGGACTACTTTTCCCGCGCGTCCAGATGACATGCATCAAAACAGGCTGTAATCTACCTGCTTGTTACACCGGCAGTATTATTCTCCAACTTTCCGTGTGCTGATAAATCATCCTCCACCTAGTGCACGCCACGAGAAAACCGCCACGCCCCAACAACCAACTGCGCTCGTCAACAGGCTTCGTATCACGACCCCCGTTGGTTTCTCGGCGTGGAAAAAAAAACAAACAAAAAACAAACAAACAGACAGCGTTAAGAGGGACGTCGGGAGTGCTGTCATCTGGTGGCCAGAGGGTGGTCGTCGAAACCGCGCCCTTTTTTTTTTCTACTCCATCTCTGTAAGAAGACGTGCATAGACGATCGTGAAAGCGTGGTAAGTGAAGGAACGCCAATGGAGGCTTTAACCAAGCCTGTCTTCTAATGCGAGAGTTTTTCGTGTGTATTCTATGACCGTGATGTACGGTGACTTATTTCCTCCAGTCTCCCCGCTCTTGTCTCTCATTACGATTGGAAAGAGAAACGGCGCCGGTTTGTTAGGAGGAAGATTTTACGCATGTCGTTCACTTGTGTGTCTTTTTTTTTCTTTTACAAAATGCAAGATTTGGCTTAACTTTTTTTTTTTTTCCGGGCGGTGGTGGGGGTGGGATCTGGGCAAACAAATGATTGGAGACAACTGCTACGCGTTCCAAAGCTATAGCTTGGCAATGAATTTTTTTTTTTTTTTTAGGGAAGAGTTGCAACGTTGATACCCATAACATCGACCCAAAAGAGAGAGAAGTAACAGCGCTGGGTTAAAAGCACATATGAAGCCGTGTGTGTCTGATGGAATGAATTTAGTTGCAATATGCTAGGGTCAAGTTCGACGTACTTTGCCACGGCAGAGTGACAATAGAGCGGGATAGGGGTGGTCGGGGAGGAAGGGGATTCAGTTGTTATACAGATTTATTCTCGTGTCGCTTGCTTTCCCTCTTCCCCTCGCTGTCTGTTTTTTTTTCTCTCTCTCGATCGTCATTCTCGTGTTTGTAACCACATTTCATTGTCCCAGGTGTGTCTTGTAGTCTCCAAAGCGGCTGTTTGTTTGTCTTTTTTTTTCTGTTTGTTTATTGGTACTGCGTACTGCACCCTGCGTTGTTGCAGCAAAACATATCGTTCTCTGCTTTATGTGGTTTCTTGGAAGGGATAATGTCGCTGAGTTCTCAATCACAAGTGGACATCATAAAGTATGTTCCACCAGGCAGTGTTATCTGTTTGATGCATATTTAAAGATAATAAAAAGTTTTGGTACCTCAAAAGTTTCCTTGAATTTCCTTGCCTTAGTTTGTCTTTCAGGTTAAAGTACCTTTCATATAACTAACACTGTGAGACTTACTTACCCCAAAGTGTCCTCATGTCTTAGTAATCATGCAATTAACTGCGACCAGCAGCCCCATATGCGTAGCGACCAGCAGTCCCATACGCATAGCGTAATCGGGCTTCGCATTGTAGCATTCAGGATCATGACAGATTTAGTATCGCAGGATAAATGTCAACTTAAAATCCCAAAAATTCTTCAATTTGAAGACTTACCAATTAAGGCGAAGTATTGAAAACAGGCTTCGGGCAACGTTTGGTTCTGCCTATAGTCCCTTTCTGTTCGAATTGATGACTGAATGTGACTCGGTCGAGAGGACCTTGGGAGAGCTACCATACACTGAATACTACAGCCAGTGCATGCGAACACATCACATGCGCACAAATTTCAAATCCATCAACGGATAAGATGTTTGTGTGCGCATGCGCTGGCCGTAGTAGTCAGTGTAGTAGCTCTCCCAAGGTCCTCTCGACCGAGTCACATTCAGTCATCAATTCGAAAAGAAAGGGACTATTGGCAGAACCAAACGTTGTTCGAAGCCTGTTTTCAATACTTCAACTTAATTGGTAAGTCTTCAAATCGAAGAAATTTTTGGATTTGAAGTTGCCATTTACCCGCGATACTAATTCTGTCATGATCCTGAATGCTACAATGCGAAGCCCCATTTCGCTATGCGCATGGGTCTGCTGGTCGCAGTTAGCTATGCGTACAATGGGCTGCACGCTGCTGGTCGCAGACAGTGGTTTCGTACAATATTTATCGACGCAGTACGGCGACGGCTCTGGTACGAAACCATTATTGCATGATTACTAAGACATGAGAGCACTTTGGGGCGAGTAACTCTCACAGACAACGTACTTTAACGTGAAACACAAACCAAGACAAGGAAATTCAGGGAAACTTTTGAGGTACCAAAACTTTTTATTATCTTTAACAGTGAGATCTTAAAGATGGCCCTTCCCTTTTGCATTCCTTCTCAAATAGCACAGAACATGACATATTCCACCAGAATGACAAGACTACTGTAAATCTATAACATTTCTGTGATATTTGAAGGTTGTTAGCTGTTAAAATTCATATAATGCACCAAACGCTCACCGTAACGTATTCTGTGTACTAGGCGCAGCTGCATACGTTAATCCTCATGTGGTTGTAATATGATGCTTATACTTCGCACAACAGATATGCATGTTAAAGGACAAGTTCACCTTCATAGACATGTGGGTTGAGTGAATGCAGCAATATTAGTAGAACACATCAGTGAGAGTTTGAGCAAAATCGGACAATCCGTTCAAAAGTTATGAATATTTGAAGTTTCTGTTCAGTCACGGCTGGATGAAAAGACTACTATAGCTTGTGATGTCACATGAGTACAACGATATAAAGAAAGAATAAAGAAAATTCAACATATTTCCATTTTTCTCGCATAACAAAAGAACACTCGACTTCTCTCTTTCAGAAGACAGGGGGAATAATATTACCCTTAACATACGTCAGTAGCAAGTCGAAGAAATGTGCACTTTATTCCGAAAGTAAAATTTTGTGAAATATTCGTAACTTTTGAACGGATTGTCCTATTTTCCTCAAACTTTCACTGATGTGTTCTACTAATATTGCTGCATTCTCTCAATCCTTATGTATATGAAGGTGGACTTGTCCTTTAAAGCTGTCAGAAAAGAAGAATTCACTAGCTTCTCTTACTTTGTTATCAATAGCAAATAACAACACACCACATACATGAACTACATGTACAACTAAATGCATCACACAGGTCTGTAAAACTAGACTAGTATTTAGATTAGTAATTTTTGCGTAGTACGGAAAAATTATTCAAATCTTAAAGGTCAATTTAACTAAACAAATAAAGACCCTCTTCAGTTCAACATTTACAGGGGGTTTCCAAATAGTGTTTTCTTCAATACCTAAGTGTTCTCACCAATTTTTCAAAAATGTGCATGCAAAAGGGATTGGCTATCTTTAACAGAGCCTTGTTACCGCGACAACATCCGGGGTAACGTCCAGGTTACTTTTTTTTCAAGCCCTGCCTGTTAAAACGGTCCCCGCATAATGTTTCTCCTATGTTGTCGCGATAATTTTTTGTCAAATTCTAACCAAGCTAGGGTAATTACCGCGACATTACCCAGACATTACCCTGAAATTACCCAGATAACCCTTCTGTTAGAACGCAACTGCGGTAAAATTCATTTGATACATTGAATATGCATGTGCAACATTGCAGATAGAAAAATGATTGACACACTGCGCGCCGATCACGTGCATCGATACGACCATTGTGACCACTGAATAGTGATTGGCCGGTGGGCGGGGTAGTTGCATCAGTGGACACGCCCCCTTAGTAGAAAACTACCCGGAGAAGTTTTTCGGTGTGTGTCTGTTAAAAAGGTACCTCTAGCTCTCTCTTGCGGTTTTATTGCCAGAGGCGAGGAATTTTATTTTCCGGACATTGTCGCGATGTTGTCATGGTAAGGTCTGTTAAAACAGGGCTATAGAAGCTATAGAAGCTATAGAAGCAGAGCCCGTGGAAGTTGTTGTTTTGTGAGCGCATCCAAGAAATCTGTAGAATAGTAGTGGACAAATTTTTATGAAATAAGAATTATATGGCAGGTATTTAGATATTCTTTTGGTCGCAAAAGTGATGATCAGGTATCATGAATCAAGTCAGCATTCATTTGCAGTGCATAGACCCTTTAAGTTATTCTGAGTTCAAGTCAAGTCGATCTCCTTTTCTGTCATATAAATATTACGCTTTTGTTTGTATAATTTGTCTATTCCAGCTGAGAAACATAGGCAATAACTGAATAATATGCTATCGTTATAAACATCGATATATATATATATATATATATATATATATATATATACAAATTGTATATATATATATATACATTAGAGAAAGAGAGAGAGAGAGAGAGAGAGGGGGGGGGGGGGAGAGAGAAGATACAGCAAGGGGACACACACACACACACACACGCACACATTAAATCATTGAATATTGTTTTAGGGGCGGTTGAGGGACGAACTTTCTTCTACTTGCCAGCAGCGTCAGTTATTCCTGACAGTTTATTTGGGCAAGTTTGGGAAATGATTAGATGTGTATCTCCTCGCGCCTGTCAAAATGCGCTCACGTTCACCGTTATTTTTAGCCGACATGATTCATGGCTTCATACGCGACCCGCCAACTCGCTTAAATACACATGCAAACTCTCCGTCACACACACACACACACACACACACACACACACACACACACACACACACACCATACACCACACATATGACACAGATGCATGCTTCACCACATGCACCCATTATTGCGCCTGTCCATACACGCACAAACGACGCCACATATTAATATAACTTACGCAACTTGCAACTTACAACGAATACCGCAGACTACACAGTGAAAAAAAAAAATGCGAAGCACAACAAAAGTGGAACAAGACAACAAGAAGTTTTAACGTATGAAAGCATATCCTTAATTGTGCTAAGAAGAAGAAGAAGAAGAAGAAGCTAAAAAGGCCCCGGCTTGATTTGAAACCTTGAGCACGTGATAATTCCATAAACACATTCTGAATGCGGCCTGTCTCCGACGATATATCTGAACCTAACAAACCCCCTAATTATTCCGTTACCCTGTCGTGTTACCCGTAACTGACATTTCATGGTGAGTTCAACGAATCAAATCTCTCACCAGTACGACCGTCCTGGCTCACTTTGCGATCATTCTTCTTTACAGCCTTATGATAAGCATTGTAGCTACGTCACCAGCATGGTTACGTCAGTGAACGACACAAAAAGCTTGCGGAAGGTCTCCTTTAAATGAAAACTAAGCACTAGTTCACATGCAGTATCGAAGAATAAGACAAGATGCGGAAAAAAAAAAAATTCAGATCTTGCCTTGATGTAAAGTAGTGCTGCCAGCCAGGACGGGCGAGCACACATACATGAACACACGCACACATACGCACACTCAATTATGCACAATATGCAATTTTATATAAAGAATGTAGAGAGGAAAAAAACCCTAATTTGCTGTTTCATTTCTGTTTTGTTTGCAGTATCATCCTGGTTATATTGGGATGAGTATAATTATAGCACGTTAATGCGTTCAAAAGTCTCATTAATAACAACCAATATATAACGTACCATCTCATGACCGGGTATGACTGGACGGACGAATGATCCATGCTATATTGCTTGCCTCATTCGCATCAAGGCAAGCTGTTAAGAGCCGCCTCCTTTCGCAACCCAGCTCGAATGAGTACAGTGACATTTTGCTCACGTAATCAAAGATGTTATCACCGTAAATAGTCATGATTTCCTTCGAGACCGTACCGTATCAGTTGTCCCACGCTGCTGCAAGTGTTTCTGTTCTTTTCTTCACCTTCTCCATCGCCTTTTCTTTCTTTCTTTCTTTCTTTTTTCTCTCTTTACCCAATTTTTGCCGAGGAGCCGGCACTTTGGCGAGAGTGGTGGAATGTGTATAGTCGTTGGCTGGCTGCGGCGTTAGCCGAGACTGCACGGTTTCATGGATTATTTAATCGGTCTCACTTGCATTCACACCCGGTTCTGTGATTAAAAACGCGGAACCCAACCCTACCGCGCTGACGATAATGACTTGGTAACACCTAAACCACCACCGAAGGGGGAAAAAATGACAACAAAAAATCAAACGAATGAAAGGAAGAAGGAGATGTTGGGTATGTGGTGCGAACCAGACAGCTCAAGATGTCGATGCTGTTGTTGTTGTGTTTATCCTTCACGTTGTGAGAGAACATCCAGTAGAATGTTCGGAAGCTCTGGCGCCATCGTGCGTTTCGGTCAAGTTTTAAAAACCGACGTCGTGGCACAGATTACGTTGGGTGTGAGGGCAGTGTTACGCTGATACTGAAAATTGTCTGTTTGTTTGACAAAAGGGAGATATTTCCACTCGTGTAGCAATTTCAGATATACATCCGGTGATCGTGTATAATATATTTAAAAAAATGTATGTTCGATCATATTTTGTCTAGATCTTTGGCATTCAATCCGTAGAATTGTTATCATGGTTATATATGACATTGCGGAAATACGCGCAAACACACCCGTAACAATGCCCCCCAAAAATGTTTGATACAAGTTTTGGTAAACATAATGAGGAATGGGAAAGTTAACGATGTTATAAGTTTGATGCAAGCAGATACCCCAAGGAGACCAATTAATTTGTGAGGATAAGCTTTCGATATTAATGTCTTCTTCAGATTTATTTGTCTGTGCAAACATGGTATAATAGGGAAATAAGCATAAATGGAGGTATATACAACAGAATTAAGGAGCATTAAATGAAATGTGGCCAGGGCTTGCAAATTAATTTGACGTATATAATATGCTCGCAAATTTGTTTATTTATTCATTTACTTATTTATTCATTTATCTATTTATTATTATTTATTCATTCATTCATTTATTCATACTGCTCTTATTGCGTCAAAAGTTCGAAGAATGTGAGTACAAATTTGTCATGCATAATAATTAAGTTATGTATTTCCAGTACAAATCTGACTGACTAATGTATTATCTGGTAGTGGAGGTACATAACTGGTTTCGTGTCATGCAATACTTAGAACGACAGGTTGCTATGACTAGTACTTCTGTATTTCCGGTTAAATTCACATAGAAAATATAGCGATAAAGTGTCCATGCAATTCTAAGTGAAATATTAGATTTGCTTGTTTTCTTCTTTTTTTTTTACACCAAAGCCTGCGAAGCATTTTGTGTAAGTGTTTGTGTGTGTGTGTGTGTGTGTGTGTGTGTGTGTGTGTGAGGGGGTAGGGTTGGGTGTGAGGATGTAAGGATGTGTTCTGTACTCAGATCTTGTAGTGACAGCTCAAACAACATTGCGGGGATGTATAATGACTAGACGTCAATACCTTCATGTCGTTATCATCCCCACACATCTATAGCAATTATTAATATAGGACTCGAATCTGCTCCCGGGTGTCGCGTGTTACGCAGTTTCTCTGAATGGTATACGTCAATCATTACTATGCCACCTGATAAGCTGTAATTTACAGGCTTGATAATTATCTATTCATATCATTATCCTTATGATTCTCTATTGTGTGAATACGCAATCTGTCGCGTCAGTGTCGTCACAGCGGCGTGATGCCTTATTGATCATTACAGATTACAAAGCCGTTGAGAGTAGGCGAGAGAGAAAGAAAGTCTTCCGTATAATGAATTTACACACTATTTTCATCGTATATTGCAACTGATGAAACAGTTTTGCCTTCTCAGATGATTGGACCTCACATTTTGTTCAGAGTTTTCTGTGTACTTGTATGATGACGATGACTCGACACACTTTCATTTAAACGGAAAGTGTGTCGGGGAGGGGAGGGGCTGTCTTACTTCTCAATTCCCCGCTCCTCTATTTTGGGGATCTATCACCTGGGGCCCGTTGCATAAAACTTACCGTTGAATTTCAATGGTAACTACCATCAAAATTAGGCGTCACAGCCAATTAGCATCAAGGATTATAAACTTTACCGCTAATTTGAAGACTTACCGCTAGAAAGGAGCGGTAAGTCCAGCGGTAAGGGTTTTATGCAACAGGGCCCAGGTCTACTCCCACTTCGTTTAATACCCATTTGGTCTCAACCACGTCAAACGACATGGTCTAATCCTGTTTCGTCTACAACCATTTCGTCAAGTAAGCATAATATTATAATCAAACTGTCACTTAGTCTCAAATCTATTGCCATTTGGTCTTTATGCCCTATTGTCCAATCACCTGTTCGTCTAATATTTGATTCGTCTCAATCCCATTCGTCTAATATCCACTTTGTCTAATTGCCATTCCATCTTATTCGCACTTGGGATCCACCCAATAAGGCTATGTATCTCCACTTCGACAAGTTATCATATTGTCTAACATTGTCTAATAACCAGTTAGGCTATTTATCAACTATACTGTTAACCAGTTGATCTACCACTTGGTCTAATGCCCAGTTGGTCTAAATACCTATAGTATAATGTCCATTTCGTCCAATGTTCACGTTGTCTAACTATTTAATGTTTACCCAGTGGACTTCAGAAATTTGGAGGTTGTGTTTTTCCAATATGGGTCGTCTTGAGATCAACATGTGGAGTGCAAGTGATGGGGAGAATAATCATCTCGAAACTCACGGCTACCCTCTAAATTATTCGGATTGCGATGAAGTACCAAGCCAAAATTAGATTAGATATCTCCATACAAAAGATTTAAAAGTAATTTTGTTTGTTTGTCTCAATCTGATTTTTGACTGGTCCCTCACCACAATCTTATAGATTGATTTCAAAACAGGAATTTAGACAATAGCTGCTTATAAGTTATTTTTGTATTTTCATAGCCTTTTTCAGGAGTATGATTGCTGTACAACTTTATAATACATATAAGAGATATACATCCATCGAGGAGGTTGGAGAGAGGCGTTGTTTCCACCTCCCTGATGAGACATTGTATCTTCATGTCTATGATAATCAAATGAATCAGGGAGGAATGTGTATGTCATCCTATACCCCCTTGCGTAATTTTGCTTTCTACCCTCGTCATAGCGCCTGACACTGTAAAATGAACCTAATCTACACATGACACATCACTGGGGATGAAAATTATCTGATATTGACGCCGACTTGATTTTATAGTGAACTTCGCTCTTCAGCTAAACAAAGAGAAAGTTAAAAGAATGCACAGAGTGACTATATTTTATAGCCCCATGTTAGGACATCTATTGATTTTATGACACTAAACTTTGGTGTCCGGAGAAAGAATGTCTTTTTTCTTTAATCAAATCAATTGCGCTTAAAACTTTCCACAAACCAGGTATGTGGGCACGGAAGTCTAACATATGAGCCACATCTCATGCGGAGAATACGCAAATTGCACATGCAGGAACTAATAGACAGATGAAATCACAATTTATTTGGTAATACCACACAGAAAAGTCACTTCAACGGCAGCAAAGTCCGTATTATAGATATGATGTATTATTTGCATGTTGTCGACGAAACGAGAGTATACATAAATGTAAGCCCTGTTGGAAATAATTACAATTAGTTGAGAAGGTGACGACCCAAAACGGTGTTTAGACGAAAATGCTAATTGGATTGTAGACTAATTGGAAATTAGATGAAATGGCAGGAGACTAATTGCCTGTTAGACCTATACTGAAATATAGACCAATCGGGCAGCGGACCAAGCAGTAATTAGCCAAAATGCCCTTGGACGAAAAGATGAATAGCTGACTATTATGGAATTTAGACGAACTGGGCTTTTGTTTGTTTGTTTGTTTGTTCATTTTTTCCATCTGAGAAGATGGCTGAATAGCCCATATTCAGCTATGTTAAGCTAGTCTTTCATGGGGTCCAGTTGGATGTGAGGCGGGACCACTTCACCTGGTTAAACACCCTGCTCGTGATGAATGAATGAAGCGGGATCTTTTACGTGCATGAGTTGTGATTCTCTGACACACGGGGCCTCCATTTTATGTCCTATCCGAGGGACAGAGTGTTTTGCCTCTTGCTTGCGGGGACGGTATGATTACACACAACATTGCTCAGTCCAGACTCGGGTTCGAACCCGGGTTGCTTGGGTCGGAGGCAGACGCGCTACCGATTGAGCCAACTCACCGCTAAACGGGCATTTGTCGAAATTGATAGTAGACCAATGAATTTAGCCGTAGCGATGTTAGACGAACTGGAAAGTAAATTATCTAATAGTAAGCCAAGTGGCAATAAAACCGTTATTTCTCTCTTTCCAAATGCATGATTAGTCTTTTCTCATTCTTGATAGCCGTGCATTTTCATTCCTCTCCCGACCTGGTTTGATAAGCACTTAACCAGAATATGGTCAACGAGAGGGGGAAAAGAGATAAAATAAGCGAAAGAAAAGAAGAGAAAGAAATATTGCAATGAACGCCTATCCTGAATTAAAGAAACTTTGGAGGTTAAGATTGTTGGAAAAGAAAAAAAGGAAACAAGTATTCTGATTGCTATTAAGACGAATCGGATGCGCGTTGCTATATATTCATCCGCGCGCCTAAGCGAGCGTGGCGTCGGCACTTAGCTGTTGCTCCGCTGGTGCATGTACACACCCTCGAGATTTGCTGTTTGACGATACCATACATTCAGAGAAAAGGGGCGATCGGGGTGTCTTCTGCTGTATGCCCTTTATAATGAAGAACGTGCTTGGAACTCCAGTCCTGGCGTGGTCTGATTTTATGGCCATCGTTTTCGCGGATCACGACGGGAAATAAATCACAAGTTTGTTCCGGCGAAAGCGTCTAGAAAGATGTAAAAATAGAAAGAAAATGAGAAGAGCGAGGATGTTCGTTAAACTCGTTGCAAATTCGTCTGGCTTTATAGGCCATTAAAAAAATAGGGAAGAGAATACGTGTATAGGGAGGGAGAAGACGAAGGGGCAACAAAGATAAACCTAAGCAAGGCAAAAAAAAAAACACCAACAACGACAGCAACAGTACAATATCAAAGACGTCCCGGACAACATTTGCTACGAGCAGCTAAAGAGTTTGGCTGACTAGAAGTAATAATACGCCGTGGTTCCTTAGTATCTAGTATATCACTCTGTTCTTCGGGTATAAAGCGGTTTATCGCCAGTGTGCCAACAGCTGTTGTGCCTAATACCCTCTCCATCTAGTCACATTAATTATGTTTTATTTACCCGTCTTCTCTTGCCTCCAAGGCCGCCTACTTGTTATTTCCATCTTATTTTCTATACACGTATCATGACTAGACTCTGAATTGCCCTCTATCCACTGCTTTAATTGCTCCGCTAATTAGTTTTTTTTTTTTCCTCCGTTGCCACAGTCATCCTCAGGATGTCAAACCCCGGCCTTGCTACAACTGCATCCACTCTCCTTTCTGGATGAGTAGTCTAAAAGTTGTTCATTCTTCATTAAAGTACAGTGTCTGATTTCCATGAGATCAACGACCTAGAGAAGGTCATATCATTCGAGTGTGTGTATGTATGGTTTATATGTAATGCCTTTGTATGTGTGTTATATTCCGTGTTAGTTCCATCAACTTGTCCATCGATCAATTACCAATTCCGCATGTTACCCAATCACCTTGTAGCACCAAAACACTATCAGCTCTACACTCTCATACAAAAATCAAACAAGTAAACAAACAAACAAACAAACGTAGGCCTAATGGGTCAGCTGTAATGTTGGCGATAACGAAGCTGTTTGATGAGACATACAGTAATTCACCGACAGTGCAACATCCAGAAGCGCGTACTTTCATTTGACAATCGGTTGTTGTAAGTGTATCAGGCTGGAACCTATACTCACAAAAGGGGTCCATAACAATTGCTGGGGTGTTTTTTTTTTTCAACATTACATCTGGGACAGTCAGATTCGACGCACGGATTCTTCGATTCGTGTTTCATCTGTCGCTCGGCGTGTCTGACAGCCAATGAAGGAAACGATTGGTTCAAACCTCAAACCTATCTTTCGCCATCAGCAAGATCGGCAAATAGACACAGCAGCCGACCACTTTTCTTCAATCAACCTGGAGCTATTTGCCAATCGCCAGCCGGAGGAGAAGAACTTGGAACAAAACTCGCCACTCAAGCTGTGCGGGCGTAAAATGTCCTTCCTTTTTAACTCACGCGCCCAGCACGCGGTTATCCACCCACTTCATTCAGGGCAATTGACCCCGGCTTACTTATCGCATTCTCAATCAAGTGTAATAGATACATTCCTGCATGTAAATTCATAAGGCCCGGCATCAATGATGTATAGTATGCTTGTTATATAGCCTGAACAGGAAGAAAAACGCCTTTGCAGAGTGTCGAAACTATCAAAGATGATGATATCGTCCTGCTTCTGGGCCTATTGTTCAATTATTCCTTTTGTCTGTCGTTACGTGGGATCGTTGCCAAATTTGACGTCACATTTATTTTTTTTGCCTAGAGAACCCTAAGTATCTAGAGACAAATAATAGGAGGGTGGAGGGGTGGGTTAGATACCATCAACTGTACACCAAGGTATTCCCACAATACAAGCTCATGTTATGTGCGCTAAATAAGCAATATAACAATAGGTAGATCTCCTGGTTTCTAAGATCATTCTTTGTTTTTATTTAGTTATATTTCAATACACCATAGGGTTCTCTAACAGTAGTCAGGTTATCGGCACTAACCAAAAAAAAGACAAATTCATCTAGATTTGCCGAAAAGGTAAACAAAAAAGATGGAAAATGTATTTGTATCTTCAGTAGATTTAAGAGATGAGAATAGATGATTATATTTGCAAAGTTTGACCTCAAACCGAGTGAACTTTATTGTTGTCAATTTAAAATATCTGCGTTTAAACCTACGAAAAAAGAGAAAAAGATGTGAAAATATGAATCTTCCTATAAAAACCTCAAGAATTCTTGTTGCGACAAATGGGGTGTCATTTGAAAAAAAAAAAAGGTTTAATTTGCTGTAACTAATGATGGACATTATCTAAATTGCTTTAAGCTGGCGCTTAACCCACTTTGCGATAAAACTCCTCATTCATTGTGTTTGATTATTTTTTTACTGTTATTGTAATACCGATGATCGATAGATGGATACCAAGAAAGGAAAGATGAAGATTGAGCAGATAACATAAACTGATTAATAGACCGAAGAATGCACGATTGACCTAATAATAGAGATGCGCATTCCGATTCTCTATGACCTCTTTGCGTTTTCTTTTCTTTGTTTCTTGTCTTATCCGTTATTGTTGTTGTTGCAGGGTTTGTTGTTGTTGTTTTTTTGTTCTGACGCTGGCTAGAAAGACACCCCGTCATCATTCCGTCGTGCATTGAAAACTACTCCCTTTTACTTACAAACGATGTATTAACTCCTAATGTGCTGAAACCGATTACTTTCGCTGATTACGCGCCGCTCGCTCGCTCGCTCAATCAATCACCCAGATAAATCAGCCAGCTCATCAGCGTTGGACTGCGGAGGAAAAAAAAAAGGGGGGGGGGCGGATGAGGGCGGGAAAATCGGAGTAGAAAAAACAAAACAAAATAAAACAAAACAAAACAGGACAATACAGAGCAAACCAAAACACTTACACAGACATTGCATATAGGGTACCAACATATTGCAAGACGTGTCATTAAGATTACATGGATTCTAATAATTATATTCTAATTCCGTCCGCAAAATTCTTTTTCTGTGTTCTTCTGTTACTAGAATCCAACTCAAAAGACTAACATTAAAAAAAATCAAAACAAGTAAGGCTACTGTATTCTAAATTTCGGAAATAATTTAGTTACCTTACGAAATTTAACAATTCCCTTATTTTCGCTTTGAATGTTGATATGATGCTAATGCGTACAAACATTATTGCGGGAGTTATACATCGATAATAATCGCCAATTCGATTGAAACAATTATTGTATGTAAAACGTTCGCATTCCACAATAATTTTTGTTGTTGTTGTTTTTGGATAGTCCATTTGTGTTGGGTTTAACATTATTTTAAACCTTAAAGTCTGCTTTCGCAGAATCAGACCCCAACTATAATCCATGTCTGGCGACTTTTTGTTGGTCTTGTGATGCAGATTCACGTATAATTATACCATGTACTATTTTGTTGAAAGTTCAAAGCTGCTTTGACAATGTTTGATGATAAAAATCATTCTGAATTGTAGTATAGGATTGCTCTTTAAAACTTTTTTTTTTCCCTGTTGAGTTCATTGATCTTCCCTAGCCATTGATCTTTGCAATGAAAAGGTAAACCAGGTGCGTCGGCCTCCGTAACATTGCTAAACAGCGCTGGTCTCCACTCACGATAAGCATTTGCTACAGCCTTTTTATACCTCCCCCCCCCCCCCCCCCCTCCCCCGTCCCCTACCATCATCACGGCCACTTTTTTTTCACCCTCTGGTGGACTTCCGTCTCAACGCCACGCCATGCAACTAGAAAAGCTACTCACGGAAAACGGCGTATTGACATTTTGATGTTGCTCAACGGCGCCCACCTTGTCGCACAACACACACCTGGAAGACGTCCCGCGTGTGTGTGTGTGTGTGTGTGTGTGTGTGTACGCGAGGAAGTGTATTGATTGTGTGTGAGAGAGGGTGTGTGTGTGTGTGTGTGTGCGTATGTGTGTGTGTGTCCTTGATGGGTGACCGTGATCGTCCGCTGTCCACTAATCAATCTGGCATGTAAATCGAGAAGACCTCAGACGGATGGTGTCACCAGTGGGACTCTTAAAGAAACGGGCAGAAAGATGAGGAGGCGAAAAAGGAGGAAGAGGAGGAGGAGGCGGAGGGACAATTGAAAAGAGGGTAGAATAAAAAAAAGAAATATAACAAAAAATCATTACCGGCGTGACTGCGTGGATCTACTTGGTCCTGACGGGGGGATCAAACGACACGAGTGAAATAAATCAATGGTAAGGCTTGGGTTTCGAGGATGCGCAAAAAAGGGGTGCTTTTTACGGACCAAACGACCTGCGCGTATCGGGTGCACCTCGTTCGAAGAGGCCCTCGCGTCATTGCAGCACCTGCACAAACTTTTCTTCTTCCTGGGAGAATCACTGAGCGTGACCTGGCATGCCGATGCACGATGTAGTGGACATCACTTCTATTCGGAGGTCCAAGCATTTCTTCCTATGTTACTTCTGACTTTTTCTCGGTGTTTTTTTGGTACTTCATCATTTCGAGTGCGCCCCATTGTTTGCGAAGTGACGATAATGTTCAGACGGCGGACCGTCCGATCAAACATCAGTCCATCGCGCGGACTTTAAGGTCTTCATTCAAAAGCCGCATTTGAATGGTGGTTAGCTCTGTGCCGTTGCATGTAAAGGCTGGGGTTAACTCAACGATGTATCTACTATTGATATCAGTGTATTTGTTGAGAGTTTTCTTTTAACGTACATATCAGTTAACACGATCATTAAATTGATGTGAAACACTGGTTTAATAGTGTTCGCATTAAAAATCACACTGCAGCGGTGATAACTTTCTTTCTCTTTGTAAGTCTTTCTCTACCTGCCTGTTTTTATGCCTGTCAGTCTGTCTGTTTGTATCTATCTCTGTCACTCTCTCTGTCCTCATTGCTTTAGACGTCGCTGCTAATTTTGTTTGAGATACACACTAACACATTTTTTATTTGTCGAACGCATGCATACGGTGTAAAACGTTGCTTTATAATAGACACCAAACTCACTGCTCTGAAACCTTAGTGCGATGAGTAGCGCTCACGATTTTACCGATTTTACCACTTGCCTCCAAGCATGTCGTATCGAGTTGCCGAGTTTAGTAACTATTTTGGCACACCACATTCCCGTGGTTTAGATGAAGCAACGGGTGAACATTCCTCATGAAAGAGGAACAACATCCTAACAGGGCCGAAGAGGCATCACCTTCCTATTATCCACAGCTCATCTGACCATAATTCGAGCTATAGACAGAGAGATTTAGAACACAAGGCATCAAGTTCATGTTCGTAATTTGTCAAGCACTCCCCAGAAAGGGAGGCAAAATGATTGTGTTGTTCAAGAGGGAGTTTATAGCAGGGTTCTATTGATTTCAACAAACAAAACAAAACAAAAAGAATGGCGTGATGACGTCATCAGAAATGAGAACAGGGAATCATTGGTCTTTCTTTTTTCTTCCTTTTTCTACTTGGTCGTCCAGTCACGTTTGCGACCCGATTTATATGAGCCAGACGAGCGCTTGTTTTCTTGCTTTGTTTTTTACCCTTTTACTTTCCCCACTAAAGTGTCTCGCTCCAGGGATGATTATAAAGTTTTGTTTGGTCCTCACGAGCGGCTGTTTTGGAGTGTCGGCTTGCCGAGTCGCTATCGCGTCGCAAAGTGTGCGGCGTCGTTGGGAACAAGGGGAGACGGTAATCGCAATCTCGAAGATGTATTGGCGTCACCAATAACAAAAATGTTCGGATGTCTCGGATGCAGGATAAACACCGTTCGCCTCATCACAGCCCGTTGGCTAGAAACTGCATCTACGTCTTCTTCCTCTCTTCCTCCTTCTTCTATTCCTTCTTCTGCTCCTGTCGGATACCGTTCGATTAGAAGTGGGACACGCTTCAGTTTCCGAAACTGAAGATGGGGAAAAATCGAGGAATGGGCTTTGGTTAAGCGGTGTAATGAGCAGCAATGATCTGATTTGTCAGTAGGGGGCGGGCTCCTCTGGGGGGAAAAATAAAGGGGGGCACTGCGAGTGTGGCGGCCCCCGGGGTGGCCCGGCCCAGGTATTCTGAATCAACAACCCCGTCAATCGCCCCGCGTACCACAGGGAGGGGTATTCCCTCGTCTGCCACCAATGTGTCACTCTGTTGTCCTTCCGCCTGTGTGAACACAACTCCTCAAACTAAACATCGTATAGGGGGTATCCAACCACACCCCCCTTCCTGTCTTTCCCTATGTCTCCCCCCTCTCTCTCCCCTCCCTCATCTCACTCCCCTCTCTCCCCACCCCTATCTCTCCCTCTTCCTTTTTCTCGTTGTCTTTTTCTCTCCCACTGCATCAGGGGCAATATTCGAATAGGCCTTTTTATAGAGATCATAAGTTTTTAAGGTTTATGTCATTTTTTTTTTGGGGGGGGGGGTGAGACGATGTGAAACCTCTTGTAAGAAATGAAAAAGCATGTAATTCCAAGAGGAATTCAACGTTTATTTTATGAAAATATATTGCTTTTGAAATGACCGAGATGTGTAGAAGAGCGATCCTAGCAAAAGGTGGGACCCATCCTTTATTACCATCACTTTGTTTTACTTTGTGTGTGGATGTTTCAGCCATTCCATAACCGATTTCCATCAAATAAATCTGGAAGTCCTCTTAGAATGGTATGTTCTATACTACTTCAAAAGTTGTTTCTTGGTATCTCACAAAAAGTTAAAAGCCACCTAATCCTCATGTCTACCAATGCTATACCATCCCTTTAAACATTAAACCCACATCCATACGTAAGTGGTGTGTTACACCGTTACCTGAACAAAGTTGCGGATCACAATAGGAAGAAATAATGTTCATAAGGCCTACTTTGCCAATAAAACCTTCACATTTTCTAACTTTTAATTCTTTTCAAAAATATCTTTTTTTTTCTGATGAAGTAGGGTCAATGATAATTATTCATATCAATTTAAGGCTTAGCATCCGACAATTTCATATCTACCTTAAACAAAACAAAAAACATTTTCCCGAAATTATATGGTGTTCGTGGTGACGTATGACACACAAACATCAATAACCGTGTGTGATGCGTGTGTATTGTATGATAGATAATGGGGTCATTTTTTTTTTTTCGTTACGCAACGTGCATATCCTCAGTCAAGGTAAATTCATTCGCTGTGACAGCATCGAAATGCCAGTCTTCCGTCATCACACAAACAAATTCCCGAAAGCGAAAAAAACAAAACAAATCAAAACAAAAACAAGCAAAAAAAAAAAGTTGCGCGTGGGGTCAAACAGAAGTAATTACCATTAGGCATTTTATCTGGGTCATATTTCACTTCCTATATGCTAGAAATGAGGGTATATTTGGACATCTTTTTTTTTTTCTTCTTTCTTTACTCTCGATCCGAAACATACGCTATTGAAATGAATCAATCCCCAGCCCCGACAAGCTTTCGGCGTGACGACATTTCTATAAAGCGAAAAGAGATGAATTTCACATATTGGCACCGCTATCGCCAGCTCTCAAAACTACCGCCGCCGCCAGAGCTGCTTCAGTCTCTAAAACCCGGTGTGGTAGTTGTCGTCTTTTTTTCCCTCGTATTTTTTTTTCTCACCTGAACTTGAGGATGCGCTCTGCTATACATTGAACAGGTGAGTTTCGCACCATCATTTTTCTTTTAATTAAAATTCTGCATCCCAATCCAGTGTAGCATAGATCGAAGAGATACGCAGGTGTCGTGACTTCCTTTTTCCCAACACAATTCTCACATTTCGATGCGTGTGTCAGCGATTGCGGTGTGATATAGCCAATGGTATATCATCAAGTTACATTGCAAGGATCTCCGCAGGTAATGTATCTAGCCAATAAGTGCGCTGTATACCGCTGGAAAGCAAATACGCTAAAAAGTGAGATTAAATCATGAATTGAATTCAAACCTGCATCACCAGACATTCTCTCTACCGGCCACTTTGATTTACTGAACGAGAGAAGTCCCGATGAGAAGAGATAGACGCAGATGATATCTGCGGAGATAAAGTTACTTGTCACAGACATTGGTAGACTAAAACACAACATAAATCAAGTTAAGTTATGATATATGTGCGTTACATCAATGTAATTTGAACCTGGCTATAATAATTATGTAAGCAACTGAAGGGGACCAGAATTGCTCATTCGTGTTTGTGGGTTTTTTTTTTTTCTTCTTCTTTCTGTGCAGACGCATATTCACACAGACACACACATATTCACTTTATGCATAGACAACAGACATTAATACAGACACAGGCACCACACACACACCACACACACACACACACACACACACACACACACACACACACACACACACACACACACACACACACACACACACACACACACACACAGTGAGACACAAAGGCTCTTTTTATAATATAAAATATCAGGAAGTGAAAGAGATGCGGAGAGAAACGGATTCCAACAAAAGTCAACAACGCCACCGATGGCGCAATTCCGCCACTTCAGTTCCAAGCATCGTCGCGCGTCCGATTTCTCTCTGCGCCGGAGGGGCGCATTCTTCCGTATAAAGGCCGCAAACGTTTGCATATTTTTCCCGCGTAAAAATACCTTCGGCAGATTTGATTATCAGTCCCCGCGCCTTGGGCGAAATGTGACCATTTAAACTCATGGCGTCTTATCATGTTTCGCAAAATCCAAACCAACGCAATCAAACCGGGGGGCCGCTATTATGAGCGAAGGAGAATAATAAAAAAAAGGTCACCGCCATCTCAATATCTTCCCCTTCTCTCTCCCTCTCTATCTCTTCTAAAACTCTCTTTTCACTTTCCTCCAGCGCTGGGCGACAAAACATAAACTTCGATGCTGGAGTCGTTTTTGTTTAACCAGCCAAGTGTATAAACCACTTTGTCTCCACGCCACTCTCTCATTTTTTTCTTCTTGGTCTTGTCATTCAACTTAACTATTCCTGTCTCAATTAGTTCAGGGAGATGCTCACCTCCCTGATTCGTTTCACATGTTTTATCGTATCTTCATAACATCAACGTTATGTTCTTCTCTCTACCCCCCCCCCCTCCTCTTCCTCGATTACATCATTTTCTTCCTCATCTGTGCGGGTACTGGGGTTTAAGCTGGATTCTTCAATCATACGAATACTGAAGTATGTCGAGCAGAATTAAGCAAACAAGGAATTTGAAAATAGAAGCAAAAAAAGGGGCGAAGGGAAATGATATAAAGGAAATAGTACTATTTCCCAGAGGCGTTTGACGAGTAATTTAATCTTCCAATTGGGCCATTCTCATTTGAGGGCGGAGGAGCGTGCATAATGCATTGATGGCGACCGAATATATGTAAGAGAGAAAGAGGGGGGGGGGGGGGAGGGGGAGAAAGAGACAGAGATAGATCTCTACGTTAAAAAAAAAGAATGCATCGCTAGTTGGAAAGTCGCTGCATCGACTCTGACCCCATTCGCCCCGGCTTGCCTCGGGGATGCCAGCGTCCTTGAGAGGTTCGGAATGGGAGCAGCGTCTGCACTACAAAAAATGTGTAGTCCGAGGTTCGAATAGCTCCGTGTCGAGTGGGAGGAAAACGAAGTTACCAGAAGGGGCGAGGTCCTGCCGACTATCACCGTTGCTACATGTATGTTCGTGCCGTCTGATTCATTTTGAAGCGCACAATTCCACACCAGGTCGATGGTTTTAACCACAGAAAGAAAAAAAACAGACTAACAGAATGATAATGAGCTCAATCGAAATCACACACAAGATGAGAAAATAATCGAATCTTATCCTTAAAGTTACAAATGTTTTCAGACGACACAATTTGGAAGGGGCAATGATGTAATGAATTCAAAACTCTCTGACCCATTCGTACATAAACGAAACAGGTTAACTGAAACGTTATTTCTGCGATTGAGAGATTGAAGATTTAGCAACATCAACCCCTTTCCCCTGCCTGTGTGTCATCGTTGCTAGGTTACGTACGACAAAGCTGCGGGATTCAAATGCAAAATAAACATACGTACCGATTTCACTTGAACTCAGGTGATTTAGTAAAAATATCTATAATACTATGAAGAGTAAATTAAGGGCTTGTGAGTTAGTACCAAGTCATAATCTTAATTTCCTATACTTTAAGATGTGATCGCATCATTCAAATCAGCGATTTCCGAAAACTTGAAAATCTTATTATTCTCATATCCTTCGAGTTTTAGGTTTGATAACAACAACAACGACGACGACAACAACAACAACAACAACAACAACAGCAACAACATTATCACCATCAGTAGCAGCAGCCACAGCAACAACGCTATTATTCTATACATTGCACCTTAAAGGATGTGGAGTTATGAGAAAAGGGAGAAGGTGAAATCGAATATTGATGTACTCATATTAGGTTGCGTCATACTGTAGAGTCAGAAGTGCCTTAACTTACTAATTGCGTTGTTTTCAGGGTTGCGTTTTAACTATTCTCTGATTATTTTCATTTTGTGTGACTTTGTGTGCGCATACGTTCATATCTAGCATTTAAAAGTATGTATCCACGTCATTCCTTTCATTTAAGGATCGAAAGAAAATGTTTGCGTGTTTTTACAGTATTTGACATCAATGTCCCTCAATGGATTAAAGTGCATCCATGATCTATTTTAACATCATTGCAGAATAATGATTTTGATCACAGTTTGGCTTTGTTTCACTTATTCTCCTGAGTTTTACTTCATACAGAAGAATACATTAGAACCCAATGTCATTCTAGAAGCTGAAACTTAGGAAATGTTACTCCTGTCATTATTTAGCCATTGATATATGACAACATAGCCATCCGTCCACTATTAATCAAAATATTTTGTCTATCTCTCTTTCTATCTATCACTGTATCTATGTACCACTTTATCTATTCATTTATCTATATATTTATTTATCTATCTATCTATCGATCTATAAATCTATCTATTTATCTACCTATCTTTCCATCTATCTATCTATCTATCTATCTATCTATCTATCTATCTATCACTCTATCTATCTATTTAATCTGCCTATATCTTTATATTTCTCTATCACTCTCTTTCTCTCTTTCGAAATCTCGTTCCCTGATGTGTTCCCTGGTATTGTGACAGGAGAAAAGGAGGAAGCGCGCGTGGGGAGAGGCAGGGCGCTGGGGAAGAGGATCTCATTTCAGTACCTTGAATATTCATGAACAAGGGATGCGATCCTCTGGCGCCTTCCCTCCAAGGTCGACCCGATGGGTTTGCTCCCTATGAAGATAAATCTTTCTATTCGCGGCTATAACTTTCTTCCATCAAGAATCATTAGCCTAGTGTGAGACATGGTAATGCACACACATGCAAAATATATGAATACATACAAAGTTATTATCAACACTACCACTACCACCACCACCACCACCACCATCATCATCATTATAATCATCATTATCATCATCATCATCATTATCATCATCAAAGGTAGCATCATGTTTGTGTTTTGTGTTATCAAGACAAATTTCAGCACTGGTAGCGGTGATTATGATTCCTTATATCAGCACAACAGCATAGCACATGACCACGATGACGTTGAAGATTATGGCGTTAACACCTTGCGCTCTTACCCACTTACCTTCCATTCGTCTTATAATGCATTTTGAAATGATCATTACAGATGCTGCGAACGGTTCTTTATCTGCTGTTGATGGCGGCCGGCATCCGGCACGTCACCGGCCAGGACTCGGTCGCGGACGAGGACGAAACCCTCCAGCAAGCCTTGCAACTGGCCAAGCAATGCGAAGCTCAGTACGTCAATTTCACGTTCGAGGAGGGCGACGAACACTATCAGGGTAAGATATGAACTTTTGAGATATCCCTTCCCATATCTTTCTCTCCCGTCCCGCCCCCTCCCCTCCCCCTCTCTGTTGCTATTTCTTCAGCTATTTCTTCAGCTTCAGCTGAGTTATACAATAATGTGCAATTTTTTGTTTGTTTGTTTGTTTTTATTGTTCCATATTCCATGTTTCAACAAATAAACCATAAACATAACAAACAGAAAATGAATGGGTGAACTGCCGCATAAATGTGAGGAATCTACAGAGAAGCATTGCTTGTAGGGTGTAGATTCCCAGATGCTGATATGAAATGAATTCTCACATGAAGTTTACAGTCGAAAGGAGTGACAATTTATGAAGAAAGGAAATACGGACGTCGAAGAATATAAAAAAAGAAAAGAAAAGAAAAGAATGTCTGCAACAGAAGACTTCTAGAGAGTGGCGTGATCACCCGAGCGAGGCACACGTCAGATACAATGACGGATATACAAAGTATGCACAGAGAGATTCCACAATAAATTAAACAACAACAACAACAACAACAACAACTAAAGTTGATGCTATGTTGATGATATGTCTCCAAAACGGAAGAGGACACCGTCAATATATTGTATCATACATCCCAAACAAGTAGTCAGTGTTTCTGTTTTATAGTACGAAATATTCAATAGGGAACAAAACTCAAATGAATTATATGCAAAGTGACTGAATGAAGAAATTATAGTAGAAATCATCGGTGAGGTTAGAGGAAAATCGGACAAGTAGTTCAAAAGTTATGAAATTATTTTACAGTTATGGTATACCGCAATCGCTTGAACATACGCTTACAACAATGCGTGGTGTTGTATATGGATACACAAGGATATAAAAAGAATAAGAATTTTCTTCCTTTTCGTTTTTTATGAAATGTATACATTCCTTTCACTTGTTCCTGACATATGTCGAGGGTAATGTAATTCCCCCTGCCTTCTAATAGGAAAATAGTTTAAATTCTCTTTGAATAATCTTTATATTCAATTATAATTGTCCAACTGTGACATCACGAACTGTTGCAGGCTTTTTGCACAGAGATGGCTGTACCGAAACTTTACAAATTCATAACTTTTGAATGGATTGTCTGATTGTCCTCAAACTTCAGTGATTCCTGCATTTATTCAATTCAGATGCAAACTTAGGTTGAATTTTTCCTTAAAATATATATATATATTTTTTTCAATGCAGAGAAAACCTACACATTAATTTTCATTCGATTGATTCACTGGAGTTGTTTCAGCAAGTGTAAAACTTTAGTATATGTAGAATTACACTGTAAAAATAATACAAGGTTGTTTGTATAGCCCGATTTTGTTGTTGTTGTTGTTTCGACTGTTTCAATGCAGATGCAGCTCACTGATTGTGATATGATACCTTTGCGCCTGTAATTGTGCGCTCGTTCGCCTTTTGCATCTTTTGCCTCTGTTTGTTAATTTATTTTCTTGGGCGCCGTTCGAAGCGACATCTTTTTACTATCCGCTCCGGATCAGCTTCGAGGATGTTATCAATAACGACGACGGATATTGATGTGATCCAATTTCCAAGGTTATATATCACTGTGTTGTTTGCTTGTTTCTTTTTTCTTTCATTTATTTCGGATGTCCTAAGATGTATGTCGGTGAATTGATTCGCGGTCTCTCGATCGAATGCCACCGCAGCGCGCGATCGGCAGGCAGGGACGTGTGGGCTTTGGCGGGGATTCCGCCAAAAATCGTTCGCGGAGCATTCAGCGGTCAAATTTAATTTAGTGCCCAATTGACTCAGAATCTATTGACATTTTGGGTTCAGCGTCCCAGTGCTCTGCGAAGTAGACACAGTGTTGGCCTGCTGGGAGAATAAAAGGAGAAATATTCAGAGGTGTCTTTTTTCCCCTTTCTTTCCTCTCTCCTCCTTCTCGTCTGTTTGTTGTTACTGGTGGCGGTATTTTCCTCTTCCGTTACTTCTCTTTAAAGGAGGGTGGCATTATGAACAAGAACAACAACGAAATAATATGCCGTAGTCTCCATACATGCCAACCTGAAAGGGGGAAGGTAAATGGAAAAAAGGAGGAATGGAAGGAAGCGGAATAGGATTTGATGATTAAAATTGTCCTGTGTCTTGACGCCCCCTGTCTCCATTTTTCCTACACTTCGACAAGGACCAAGCATCAACATAATAGTTATCATAGAAATATGCTTTTACATTTATTTTGTATAATCCTTAAATTCTTTTGTAAAGATTGTTAGATTTTTTTTGCTTGTATATTTGTGACCGTGCACCTCAAACGAACATAAAGTCGCACACACTGATTTTGCGTGAGGACTGAAAATAAGTGAAATGGGTAAACCTAGCCGAACTTGACTTTTTCATATTTTCTGAAAGAGCGGGTCTTCTTTTATATTATGCTAAAATTTGGTATCATAAAGCGGGCAGGAAAGTGTTTTTTTAGCAGTTTATCTCGAACATTTTTGGTAGAATAGTGTGATTAGGTGTGTCTTTAGAATCCCTTTTTCATTTCTGAAAAACCGTGTCCACACTCTTCACTTTCAACTCTAATAACTTTTGAAAGGATAATGCTACAGCTTTGTAATTTCGCATTGTTTATGGACAGAATGTGGTAATGAGGCATGCGTAATTTCAGTTTAATTTGATAATCCCTTCATTGTTGTTACTCTGGTGGTTTACTTCATGTTTTTTGTCCCATTCATCGCACAGCCAGCACGGTTTGGTAAAGATTAAGCGCTTGAATAGACACTGTACTTCAGAGCCTCTTTTCGCAGTTCAACCTTTTCCTGAGTTTGTGCTTTCTTTCAAATATTTAGATAGCTTAGCAGAGTCCATTTGATTTGAATTATACATCATTTTAAAGCTTAAAGTCTGCTCTTTCAGAATGTGGTCTTAACTAAAAATTCATGTCTGGCGACTTTTTGTTTGTTTTGAGGTGCAGGGTCACATTTATTCTTTTCTGATTTCTTCATTTTGACATGCTCTAAGATCGTTCTTTGGCACGTTTGTATGTGGATGCGTGTCTGTATGTGTGTGTGTGTGTGTGTGTGTGTGTGTGTATGCGTGTGTGTGTGTTTGAGTGTTTGTGTGTGTGTGTATGTGTGTGTGCGTATGTGTGTGCAAATACCCCATCCATTGAATTTTGTTCAATGAAGAATCTGTAAGAAGGTCTATTTTCGTATCTTTACAGAGGCAGGGAGAAAAAAAGAGAAATAAAAATGGGGAAGGAAGACAGAGAGAGAGAGAGAGAGAGAGAGAGAGAGAGAGAGAGAGAGAGAGAGCATGTATTTTCACTTGCACTTGTTATCGCTCCCAATATGACTCAAGTATGAAACGTATGCCCTTTTAACTCACTTTGTCGGTCTTCCTCTGATGTTCGAAACCTTTTGAACCTCTCGTCGGTCGCTCACCAATCTGACATGGAGTATAGATACCATTTTTTTTTCTGCAGAGATTGATTGCGCAGTATGTTTTGCATGTGCACGAGACAATTCGCCTCAACAGCACTTGTACTCATGGTTGTTAGAATCATTAATGTTTTCACTTCTATCGCACCTTCGCGCCGGAATGCAGTATGACTTTAATACAGTGGTCCTTCCATACATAATTATTATCTTGTTATAGGTTGTATGTTACTCCTTAAATTGTTTTCTTTTCTTTTCTTTTTTATGTTTGTTTTTGTGCAGTGTTTTGGTTTGTTTTGTTTTGCCTTTTTATTTTTATTTTTTTTTTTGCTTTCTGGATATTCTAAGAAGAGTCATTGTGAAGGGGAAAAGGGGGGGGGTCGAATAAAGTTAATTTCCTTGCTCCCCATCTCTATGTCTGTCTTTCTCTCTATATAAATTATGTTTATATTTTTCTCTCTATTTCTACGTTTTACATCTTTATATCTATCTCTTTTTTGTGATTCATATTTATCTATCTATTTTCCCCCCTCTAACCAATTGTGAGACAGTTTGATCGTTTGAGTTCCATTTTTAGTGTAATGTCTGGCGATCCAAAGTCGTTTCACCATTATTCAAATCATACTACTACACTATTGTCAACATTGTTAAATCAACTGTTCTTACATCTGCAGAATGTGGTTGTCTGTATATCACTATTAATGTATTGAGAAGATTCTGTTAGTGCACCAGGTATTTTTGCCTTTCATTTTTGTTTCTCTTTATTTTGGTCCTACGTTGCATCCGTGCTCCTCATCTTTACACTCTGTTCAGAATTTGGGACCTACGCTTAACAAGCTCGCTTTTAAGTAGGTTCCGTCATATTTCTTTAGCGTTATACATAGAACCAAACGTACGATGATTGACCACTATATGTTTTATGTTCTTACATTTATTTACTGTACATCCAAGCCGGATATTATGATTCACTATGTTTTTATTATATTTGATGTACATTCCTTCATTGAGAAGTATGAAAATAAATTGAAATTGAAATTGAAATTGAAATTTTCCCTTATTGCAATAAGTATTTGTGGAGCTGAACAAAATAAAATGGAATACATGGATTGTTCCTTTAAATGGCTGAATGTCACACGTAATCACATTCCACTCGTCCGTTATTGGCCCGCGCCAGCTATAGGTGGCGGTAGATATTGGTGGAGGTTCAGCAGAGAGAGGTTAATGTTGCCATTAGACGTGTTAGATATTCGACCAAGCTCTATACGAGTCAAGGACTTGGCAATAATCGGGATCGATAATTGGACCTGCAGCGCGATATAGCAGCCAACCGGAACATTTCTAATTACCTTTGCCCCCACCCCCTCCCCACCCCCCCCCCTCTCTCTCTCTCTCTCTCTCAACCCCCGCCCCCTTCTCTCTTCTCTCTCTTTCTCGTTTCGTTTCTCTTTCTTCACTTGGATCATGTTTGCCTATGCAAAGAGAATCGATGAGTTTCTGCAAACACATACTTACACACACACACACACACACACACACACACACACACACACACACACAAACATAAAGGACAGATTCATACACACACACATAAGTCGTGGCATATGACAGCGCAAAGTTGCTTCGAGCTCTCTGACAAAATTAGTTTTTTCTTCATCCTCCCTACTTACCTACGACCTCCACCTCCCCCCTACCCCCCCCCCCCCCCCGAGTATGCATGGCATGGATCCACTGTCATCTTACTACTTTAAGTTATTGGTTCCGAACTCTCTCTTCGATTCTATCGCAGAAGGAGACCAAGAAAAAAAAAGAGTATCCGCACTGAATCTTAATTAGCATGTCATACATCTAATGTGTCACTTCTCATTCAGCGTACCTTACAGGAAGTTGAACAGTGAGTTCGTTTTTTTTTTTTTCCTACATTTTAACTCCATGCATGCAATGTAGAAATCTTTTATTGGGTGTGACAAAAATTATCATCAGGACGAGAATTGGCTCTTGATTTAGGAGAGATATGGAGAGGGAATATCGTTCTCTGTTACTTGTTTTAAGTATTCGTGTGTGTTTGTGTTTTGTGTTTGAGTTTGCGTATGTGTCGTGTTTCGTTTATTCTTTTGAGTGCGTCTGAATTGGGGTGATGTTCATCATTCTGAAGGTTGGTTAATCCGAAAATTCTCAATATTCATATTTCCGAAACACATAAATTCCTTATGACCTAGATGCCCGGTACTTCGAAAATGAAATAAGGTTGGTATTCAGAAGATTCTTTAGTCCAAATATAAAGAAAAAAAAAACAAGTTCGATATTTCGCACGTTCGTTAGTCTGAAAATGGAACAAGGTTCTTAACCCGTTCCTTACGGGAACCTGGTAAACCAGGTTCCCGCGGGAGCAACTGATATACGGGAACCTGGTTTACCAGGTTCCCAAAATGAAGACAAGAGTGCCTGCTTTAGTGGCCTAAATTCATGTTTCTTTGTGTTTTAATGCCCAGAAAAGTGGGTTTGATAAAAAGATCAGAGTTTATTCTATCAGCATTTGTTCTCTTTCTGTTTGGGAATTGCGTGTTTAAGAGATTTATGTACCTTTTCCTGATTTAATTTTTTGCTTGTTCTACTGTAAACTCGTACGAACACGTACATAGCGATCAAGGCTGAGATCAGTTAGAAATTTGGGTTCGCTGACCCCAGTCACCTCATTCAGGTACCTGGTTTTGTGTAGAACAAAAGATTCTGTGAGCTCATCAGCGCACGCTCTTTTCATACCTCGCACCCGATCGATATTTCCATTGTTCACTGGCACATATAGTTGACCGTGGAAAGGGGGATACAATGTACCGCTTGACTGCCTTCACACAGCTGGATTACCAACCTGTCTGCCCCTTTGTCGACGGGCAAAAAGAATCTCGTTTGAGGGCATTAAAGGCACACAGAGAATTGCGGAAGGAACGGGTTAATTTGAAAATGAAAAGAAGGTGCGCACTAAACGAGCTTTCCAATCATATCAAACGCATCTTCGAAATTATGCACGTTGTTTTATTTTCCGAAGAACGAACCTTCGCAGTAGCGAAACTTCGGTATAATGAACTGTAACCCTAAATTGCAGTCCCTTATAGCAATGCGCGCAATCTTTAAAAAAGAGAACCTAAACATGCATTAATGTCGAACAATCAGAACGGTAGAAAAAAAAAATCTGACGTTGAATAAGAAAGTCGTAGAACGTTACAGTCACCCATCTTTATACGAAACAATAGTCTTGTGTAACAAACATAATGATACCATAACTACTGTATGTGATCTTGCATCACGAAAGCAACAAAAAGTCGCAATCTCCGATTTTACGTGAGGACTCCAGTATTTAGTTTTGTATATTTATTTCTGAAAGAGTAATCCTTCTAGATATTCTTAAGTTTCGTATTATAGGACAAGAGTTGTTTTTATTTTATTTTTTTTTTGTGGAATAGCGTGATTAGGCATGATTAAGAGGCCCCTTTTTTCCCTCAAAAATCCTTTACACTCCCTCCAGCATCAACACTGATATCTTTTGAAGGAATATATAATGCCATTGATTCCAAAGTTAGCATTAGTTATAGATAGAATGTGCTTTTTAGAGTGTGCAAAATTTCAACTAAATCTGACAATTCCTTTATCGTGGTTATCATAGTTGTACCAACTTTTTTGACCTATTCCTTGCACAGAGCACAGCTTGATGAGATTAAGTACTTGAATAGGGCTGTAAACTTCAAAGTTTCTTTTCTCAGTTAACACTTCTATTCCTGAGCGTGTGCTTTCTTTCCATTTTTCGGATAGGAAAGTCCATGTATGTTGAGTTATACATCATTTTCAGGCTTAGAGTCTGCCCTTTCCGAATTTGCCCTTAACTAAAAATCCATGTCTGGTGACTTCACAGGTAAGAAGATTATCACTGCCTCACTACTTTTCCCATCGCCAAATCATACACCAATGTGATGTATTTCAGTAATGTTTTTGTACACAGAGAAATGTCATTTTCATTTTATCATATCTCCATTTCATCTGACATTGTAAGATATGCACAGGCTGTTGCGAACAATGTCACCCTTCGAAGAAAACATGTGACTTTTCGAATTCCGTGACTACCTCGTGTCGTGTCCAATTCTTCATTATAACATGCATGTATCGTTATCGATTCTGTTATTACCGATGTTACATTTTAATCGAGGTCAAATGAAACGTGATGTTAAATTGTGCACGTCAGGCAGTACTCGCGCGGAATACACGGCAACACATGAAATATTTCGTTCACTTCTATCGCGCTCTCCCTTCCTCTCTCCCTCCCCCCCCCCCCGCCATATCTATCTCATCTTATCTCTCTCCCTACAGTAGGCCCACGTGTTGACCTTGTCTTTGATTTCAATTAATTCACTGAATGTGATGCATCGATCACTTAAATGCTGTCACGCCTGTCATAAACTCTTGTCTTCATCAATACACAAAAACCGCATCAGGGGGTGAGCCGGTTCAGGAGGGAGAAATTCGTCAAACAGGCGGCAGATGGAGTAACATAAACACGTAATTTAGTGATTCCAGTCTTATGTTTCCATATACTCAATTCTTTTTGGGGGGACCCTTATGGAAACCAGCTCTGCTAATCAAATTGTTTTACACATACGATGTGGAAATAAATTCAGTTAAATCCAATCCAATTCAATTCAATTCAATTCAATGTTTTGCAAACTTTATTGTAATTGTAATGTTGATTCATGCACTCTATTTCTGTAAAAAAAGAAAAAGAAAAAAAGCATTTTCCTGTTGGAAATTGGGGAAAAAAATAAATGAATTAATGAATCCGGTACGACAGCCGGGGCAGTATAATGATAATAGATAAATCCCAAGTGAGTTGATACCCGCACTGAAAACGAGTTTTGAAAATGTGACGAAATGTGACATTATGTGACGATAATCTAGGAATTCATTATCACGTTGGCCATGACGTAAATAAAGCATCGAAAGAGAAAAACAAAAACAGATGATACAGAAATGACAACTTTTGGTGAAATCAACGAATACCGAATTAAAGCTCTTGTTATAATTAACCCGTTGCGTCCTATATGTATGGTAAATCCCGAATGAATTTCGCATGTGAGTTCCCGTAAGCGATGGGTTAATGTGGCATGGCACAATTTTGAAATACTTTTGGATCAAACAAGCCTATACACCTTCTCTGACTAAAGCGACTGGACATTGGACCATGATAAGTTACATTCCTTGAACGTGTGAGTCTATGCATTTATGATATCATAATAATGATAATCCAAAAGAAATGTGCTTTATTTGTGAGCAAGATTACAAATGTGACCTTGCACCTCAAAACGAACATAAAGTCGCACACACTGATTTTGCGTGAAGACTGAAAATAAGTGAAATGGGTCAACCTAGCCGAACTTGACTTTTTCATATTTTCTAAAAGAGCGGGTCTTCTTTTACATTATGCTAAAATTTGGTATCATAAAACGGGCAGGAAAGTGTGTTTTTTAGCAGTTTATCTCGAACATTTTTGGTAGAATAGTGTGATTAGGTGTGTCTTTAGAATCCCATTTTCATTTCTGAAAAACCTTGTCCACACTCTTCACTTTCAACTCTAATTACTTTTGAAAAAATAGTGCTACTGCTTTGAAAGTTGGCATTAATTATGGACAGAATGTGTTAATGAGGTATGCTTAATTTCAGTTTAATCTGATAATCCCTTCATTGTTGTTACTCTGATGGTTTACTTCCTGTTTTTTGTCCCATTCATCGCACAGCCAGCACGTTTTGGTAAAGATTAAGTGCTTGAATAGACACTGTACATCAGAGCCTCTTATCTCAGTTCACATTTTTCCTGAGTTTGTGCTTTCTTTCCAATATTTATATAGGTTAGGAGAGTCCATTTGATTTGAGTTATACATCATTTCAAAGATTAAAGTCTGCTCTTTCAGAATATGGTCTGAGCTAAAAATTCATGTCTGGCGACTTTTTGTTTGTTTTGAGGTGCAGGGTCACAAATATTGTTTTTACGAGAACAAAATAGTGTATGTATGCGCGCATCATTTTGATGCGACGATGCATATCACATAATTATGTGACCGCTGAAGGTTGATCGGACTTTCACGTAATGGCCTCCAATCTCCAAAACCTTTTAGTACATGGGGCCTGCTCCACGAAAGCGGAATAACGAAAGGAAACACGCAAGAAACTCACGTGACGGTATTATTTAAGGGATGGTATAGTATTGGTTGAGGTGAGAACATTTTGCGAGATATTTAGAAACCACTCTTAAACAGCATACGATTATAAGTGGAATTGAAAGTTATTCGATGAAGATCGGTTTTGAAATGACTGAGCTATCCAAAAGCAAGGTGTAGCAAAGAGATCCTAACAAAAGCCGTGCCTTGTAGAATTTTATCAGGATCGGGTTTTTTTCAATAGTATTTAAGCCATTTCAAGACCAATTTTCAACAAATAAACTGTGAATTCCTCTAAGAATTACATGTTCTTCCATATTATATAAGAGGTTTCTCACTATCCCTCAAACACACACCACCACCACCACCACCACAAAGTTGGAAACCTGCAGCCCCATCTAAACCAAAACTCTACCATCCCTTTAAGTGCCTATGACAGAAATACATGTTACCATATCCTGCTTGGAATTAACGCAACCTATCCCTGTTGAGAAATGTATTCACGGTTATTTCTTAATTCAGTGATAAGAGTACAGCATGATCACCCACGGACACATATGCTCCACAGAGACGCCACCAAGCACACGGAAACTGATGTTTTGAGGAAAAGGCTGTGTCATTGAATGTATGCATGACCAGATAATAATTATGAAATTTGGCATTTGACAGTGAATTATCGACAAAGTAAAGTTTTGTGATTAATTACTAAAGAAAGCACACACACACACATGCACACAAACCATCATACACACAGTTATCGATACGATGATCACGCCTTACCATCATGATGAAAAAAGAATGTATACATCCGGTTATGGAGTACATTCCTTCTGTGAAAAAAAAAAGAACATTTTAACAATGACATTATACAAATTCATGGATTGAAACAAACACTTGATCTTACAAAGATATTCATATACATTATGTATAAATTAAAAATACGGGGAAAAAAACCAACTTATGCAACGCGGTGCTTTCGAATCGGAAAAAAAAATCGTTATTGGGTATTATACGGGGGAAGAAAATAATAACCATATCTATCCGCCCTTCGGTGACTATCCTCGCAGTCCGCACACCGACTCATTTGGCGGTAGTCCGAGCTGACATTTAGCTAACAGCTCCCCCTAGTCCCGGGGGAGGCAATACCGTGACATACTGTCAGTCGTCTTGGTACGTGACTGAAATGCTGCATCTTGTGTTGCCAGACTTTGTTTATGATTCTTAGAGGATGCCGCGCGGCAAAAAGAGAACAAAAAAAAAAAGAAGAAGAAAAAAGAAAGAAAGATAAACCTGATTATTTCAGTTATCTTTCCGACACCATCTCCTCTTGTGATTTATCCATCCTTGCTTTTACTGTTATAATCATTTTGTTGTTGTTTTTTCTTTCCTCCCCATGTTTCTCTCCCTCCCTTCCCTTTTCTTCTGCTATTTTCTGCTCTTTTCCATTCTGTTGTAGTTTTTTTTTTCTTCCTTTGCGTCATGCCTGTCAGTCTTTGACTTCATTTGAGCTGTCCTGATTTCTGTAATTCGTTTTATTTTTTTTCACACAAGAATTCTTCTTCTTTTACATCATTGTTATGTTGTTTATTCTTTTTTTATTTATCTACTTCAAAGAACTTTTTCTCGATTTCTTTTCTAAAAAGTGATTTGCCATCGTTAAAGAAACATTGCCTGGAGTAATCTTCGAATTCTGCTATAATTCCAGACAACCTTTCATTAATTCATCCCGTCCGCTTTCATCTACATGATCTATCGTTCTCGTTACAAGTGCAACTAGACGCCCTACATCTTCAACAACTTGCCAGTCGGCTGCTTGTCACGTGTTAGAGACAAGGGCGTGTATCCACGTGATCGTTCATCGAAGGCCCATTGGTCCGAACACAACACTCACTCTTCCAGTGTTCATTTCAATTCTTTTCTTATTTTTTTTTCTTTTTCTTCTTCATTCCGGTTCATCGCCGAAGACAGACTGAGATAAGAGGGCAGTTAGTGTCAATACAGCTTTAGGGAAGGAAAACAAAAACATACCAAAGCACCAACAAAAAAAGGTAAAAATCAGAAAAAGCAGTGGCCTCAAATGATTGGCTTGAAAGATTGGCGTGTTTTATTGATCGGGCATATTATAGTAAACCTGACCATTACGCGCAAAGAGAACTCATCCCGAGTGATAGATCGTCGAGGATTGGAAATTTCTGTAGTAATGTCGCCTTGATTTGTCCCTTCCGACGTCGTTTACGCGCGGCCATCACCTATTAATGGCGGATTAATCGCCAATGACACATTCGGCTATTAAATCACTCGGGAGCGCAATGGCTCAAGCGTGCGTCCCGCCAATATCACGATTTGTGGACAACTTCCCACATTCGTTTAATTAACAAGGTCGTTCTTGTCGGGTTTTTTATTTTTCTCTTTCATTGTGAGAATTTATTACATGCCTGTTTACACATTAAGATAGATGGCGATGGAGGTACCGAGCAAATTCAATTCTGTTCTTTTTTTGCTCTTTGTGCTTTCCTTGGTTTAACGCTGATTCATTTGCCAACGAGACATTACTATCCGCATTTCACTTGATCGATCACCTTCACCTGGTCCCAATAAAAGTCCCAGTAAACACACCGCAATTAAACTCCCGTGCTAAACTGCGGAACTTTCCCGCTCATCACTTACCGAGTCTCAACTGAAGACTCAAAAGAAGTGCGGGGAAAGGAGAACGAGGGGGACAAAAACATGTATAGAGGGCCTACCATAACGAGGCAAAACAAACTACATAATACGAGTGCGCCGCCGACGACGAAGTAGCGTTTCCTCTTTAACACAGATTACGAGTGCTACTCTACCGCCCTCAGTGACGCCAAATTCATCAGTCTCGAGTACCCAGTGTGTCAGCCGGTCGTACGTTTTATCTCTGTGAAATAAAGGTGCCACGATTATACGCGTCGCCTTTCCAAAGAGGCGCGGGCAGTTATAAAGCAGAAAACAGAATCATTGTAAAAGAACAAGAGGTTAATAGGCTAATGTTGCTTCATATGCCCGAGGTGGCCGTTGGTGGGTATGTGTGTGTGTGTGTGTGTGTGTGTGTGTGTGTGCGTGTTCATGCGTCTGGGGCGGGTTGATATGATGTGTGTGTGTGTGTGTGTGTGTGTGTATTCTAGTGTGTACGCCTTTGAGTACAAGCGTTTGCCTGTAACAAGTTAGGATACCTTTCAGAGCAATATTTTTTTTTTTCATGCAATGTATACAAATCTATGAACATTGACAAAACATCTGGCGGGCGTCGATCACGCTTCCCGTTTCCGTCGAATGATTATTTTTGAATAAACCGTCACTTTTCCGGAACTTTCATGATATGAAAGAGAGAAAAAAAGAAGCTACTGCTCATGTAAGAATAAGAAAACAAACTCTAGAAGTAACAGACACGTGTGATAATGTTGTATCCATAACTGATAACTCAAAGAACGTAATAATATTTGGCTTGAAACAGTCCAGAATTGATTAATTGAATACATCCATCTGTTCTTGTAGTGTCAAGAATCTTATGAAATAACAATGATGAGACACTACACAGCAAAACGAGAATGTGTGCACTGTAGAGCGATAAAAAAAAGAAAAAAAAAAGCTGTAAGGTCACTGTCATACAAGCTCGCTCCTTAATAATCATGACGATCACATGATCACACGATCACCACATGTCAAAGAAATGAAAAGGTAATAAAAAAAGACAGGGCAACACGACGGTAAAGCATTGAGCAACCTTGGAGAAAAAAAAGAAGAGGATTGAAGTAAAAGTAGGGTTGGAGCATGAAAAAGACAGTACCTATGGCGAGACATCATAAGACCACTGTTATGATGCCGATGAAGTTTAGCTTCGCAACAGTTGTGTCATACATCATTGCCATGTTTACATCACCGGTTTATGACATGCAAATAACTTGAATGACGTAAGCTGAGGCTCAGCGCCGATGACGAAGATAAAATAAGCGATGTTCGTCATAAAAAGGTTACCCCCTAAAGACCCGTCTATATCATTAACTTCACATTATGATTGAGCACCACTCAACAATCAATTCCCCTCAGCTGAGTTTAAAAAAAAAAATGAGTTATTACAAAGATTCATTGTTTTCGAAATGGATAAAACTGTCGTCTTTTTTGTTGCTAAACTTGTTTTTTTTTCGTTTTTGTTGTTGTTGTTGTTGCTGTTGTTTTTGTTGATGTTGTTGTTATTGTTTTTACAATCATTAAGAGGCGATCAGGGTCGGTATTTAAATGAAATCTGCGCGGGAGTATTTTCATTCTCCACCGGTCACTCGTTATTCGTTGATCAGAGGTACGTCTATACTGGATATAGTTAACACACACACACACACACACACACACACACACACACACACACACGGAAGCAAACAAAACAAAACAAAACAAAAAACCCACACACTGTTGAAACAGTGTTTACTTTTTTTATACTTACAAGTTGGCTTGCTTTTTAATACGCGCTGCCTCCGATACACCGTAATTCGTCGTGGTTAGGGTTCTTCCCTTTTGCTTATACCCTGTGGCTTTTAACTGGTTGAGGTGGGGATTCATGTTTTGAACTTCCTAAGTAAGATAATGAGAAACCTGTTATGAAATATGAAAGAGCATGTAATTTTAAGAAGGTTTCAATGTTCATTTGACGAAAATGGCTGAGATATCCAAAAAAGTGATAACACTAAAAGGCGACAGGCCACGCCTTTTATTATGATCTCTTTGTTTCACCTTGTTTTTGGATATCTCAGCCATTTCAAAACCGATTGTCATCAAATAAACTTTTGATACCCCTTAGAATTGCATGCTCTTTGACATCTCATAGAGTGGTTTATGGATATCTCACAAAACGTTAAAAGCTAAATCCTCACCTCAACCAGAACTGTACACACCCTTAAACCTATTTTGCCTGCTTTCGCATTCTTTATTTCCAATCCTTCTCGGTATTGTGTTCACCAAAGTACGTTTGGTGCACATCAAAAGCATCAGACTTTTATAACTTCTGTAAAAAAGAAATGAATGAAAAAACAAAACCACTACGTCTCGGTATTTTTCCCATTTTTTGGTGGGTCTCTATTTGCTTTGTTAAATATTAACAATATTAATGGAAAACATTTGTAAATTGATGCGACATATGCAGAGGGTCCCACAGTACTTTGTCTCTTTCACTCTCCATCTCTCTCCCCTTTTTGTCCTACTTTCTCTCTGTCTGACACGAATATGTGTACAGAAGAAAGCTAATAATAGATTTGATAGCTAAATTGATGGATGTTAAATGAGCATGATGAAACGAGAGATGCCTTCCTCTCTCATGGGAAAATTATGTGTTCGTGTTTCCCTTTTTTTCTTACTGCCGTCAATGGTTTGTTTCTTATTTATTTGTCATGATTATTATGATATAATGATTATTATATGCGTTATTACGTTACTGAAATGACGTGTATGAAGTCGGAGATTATGCAAGGAAAAATTAATGCGCGTAAAGCCGACTTTGGCTGTTTGAAAAAAAAAATGAATGAATGAGTAAATGAATACATTGATGAATGAAGAAAAATGAATGAATAGGTGCATAAATGAATGAATGAATGGATGGATGAATGAATGAATATTTAATGTATGAATATAACCTTTACACTTTTCTTATTTTCAGTTCGTTCATATTTTCCGTGTATGGAAGTAGGCCATATCATATCAATGCAAAGCTTTCCATCTACCGAATTCAAATCTGCCACCCCTCCCCCCCCCCCAAAAAAAAAAGTTTTGTAGATTTTTTCTGCATTGTATGGCTTTAGTGATGACGAATTCTATTTTTACTTCTGCCATGTCTTGCGTAATCAATGGACATTGTTATAGTGTTGCTTATGTCTGTGTATGTAGTACATTTACATCAATTCAAGCAAGAAACTTCACTTTGAATCTACTAAACAATCATCGTTGGCGACAAACAGGCATCTATTCTTGGCCACGCCCATTGAAATCCGATGAAGAATATGACTTTTGCCACCTGCAAAAGGTGAAACGAGGATAAAAGTTATGCAAGGAAGTCACTGCTAAACAAACGAGAATATAATGTATTATGCGTCACAAAACTACGACGAATTTTCATTTCCTTGGCAAATACATCTGTGCTTATTTTTTTTTATATCGTATTTTTTCTCGGTTAAGTAACGGTTAGGGCAATCTTTATAAAGAAAGAACTTTTTGGTAATTAAATCATTCGTTTCAAGGTTCTAACACTAATTTTTGTTTTTCAGGCGCAGTCTGTCATTAATGTTGGTAATATGATTTTAATGTTGCATTAATTCTGGAATTCAGGATTTATGAGCATCTGTAAGCAAAATGATAATTATTTATTATCATACTTACATCACGGATCTTTCGCGAATTGGTAATCTGTCACTTCTCAAAACATGTATAATCAACTTCTCCCGATTCTCAGTATTCCTTCCTTGACCTCCGCAAACTGGCACTGACATTTAAAGTCGTTTTGAAGTGAATCTTCAAATACCTATAATGTCTTATTTGGGTTGCAAATGTGTGACTTTTACTCAAATTCACAGTGAATATCTGCGAAATTCTGCGCTCAACTAGAGTTCTGTTCCCATCATGAACCCCTATTTAAAGCAATGAACCCTGTCGTGACTGCCGGGACGTATTGATTACAATCAGCATGCGCGTGGGTACAGTGATACATGCTTAGATAAGCACATTCTCTTTTCCATGACAAATTGCACACGTCGAATGCTTTGAAGATAGCTTGACTATGATAGCGTCCTGTTTTAGATAGACTGAAACGTGTACCCCTCGAAGGTGATCAAATATACGCATGACACATCCATTTGAAAGTCGTAATCATTATAGCTGAGTAGTGTAATGCTTCCGGTGGTGTTGACAGTCCTGCTTGGCAGACGATCACTGTATTACCATAGCGGTCGATCATCAAGTCAATCAACATTGTCGTACGACTATATAGTAGGGAATTTAAAGCAGCTTTAAAGGGTACGATTTAAGGTGAACTTATCTTCCTTTTTGAGGAGGGGGTGGGGATGGGTGGGAAAGAAATAATTCACTAATATTGAAATGATTAATACCAATAAACTGACCTAAGCTATCTGTATGGGTTGCAGCTTCTACCAGCTTTGCGATCTGGATATTATAATGCACTCAATTTTCGACTCGCAGATGCAAAAACAAACAAGTGAGAAGTTATGCACTTTTGTCCATCTTCATTTATTTTGACAAGATATATCGAGGCGATTACGTCCTAATAAGGTCGCGGATGAAGGGAAATTATTGGATTCTACAGTGCTGACCGCGATTTTTTTTTTTTCAAATGGTCCAATTTGGGGTTTAAGCGAGAAGGAGGTATATGTATTATGCAGTCTAACCAAAGGGGCTCTAGCCTATAGATTGAATGAGTAAAAATGTGTTACTCGCTAACCACGGGGAGGCGGAGGGGAGATTATTTATCGTCTGTAATGTGTCTCGCTCCTATGATTTGATAACCCAGCTATCTCATGGCATGAAATAAAAGACGAAGAAGAAAAAAGTAAGGAGACACAAAGAGAGAGAGAGAGAGGGAGAGAGAGAGAGAGAGAGTAAGAGACGTGTAGCCATAGTCAACAGAGCAACGCGAATATGCATCCGCCGTCCCCGGGTAGAAACGAGTAATTATGGTGTCTTTAAAGAAACCAAAAAAAAAAAAGCTGCGGAAATGCCACACGCGAACCGGATAGCTAATCTTGCCTGTCTACCCGACTCAGACGCAGTGGCGTTAACTGCGCGGCCGTAAATGGCGAGTTCCCCTGAAATCCATCCGCGCCCCCAAGACGTTTGAATGTTGACAGACGATAATAAAAAGAGAAAGAAAAGCAGAGAGGGAGAGAGAGAGAAAAAAAAAACACACACACATACACACATGCTGTACACACACATATTCATACACAAGATGTACTAAACATTGAAACATTTGCAATCTCTATAAAACATGAAATCACACACATATTTTCAAATTCAAATTCAAAATTCAAACTTTATTTCACATTTTTTTTCCAACAGAATGTACAAGAAACATCATGATAAATTTGACATGCGAGTCGTTGATAATATACATAGCCAGACAGGGATAACAACATGTTCATGTCTACATGTTAAGTACAAAAAGAAGCATACGCTCTATTTATACACTCTGTGAAAAAAAAGTGGAGGTACCCACTCAAAAGACTATGCTTGACGAAATGACGAACACTTTCACTTCATTTTTTTGCCATTACATAATCCCTTTGCCTTGCAATAATTGGCTAAAAAATCTGTTATAATCATGTATGTCATTAGTAAGTATGCAAATAATTCACATTACACAGGGCGTCAATAAACTTATCCGTTGGATAATAACTTTGAGAGAGTGATTCGAAACTGTTTCATGGTTTACTATCGCCAGACCAAGAGTTGTCCATTATTTGTTTTATGAAATGGTGACACGATCTTAATTCCTCAGCTGGTATATTCCCAAGATTCCCAAGCCAGCACCAGCTCCAATCTTACCAGGTAGGCCTACCTCCTTTACAGAATTGGAGCATTGTGAAGGTATAATGCACAGGCGAAGCAGTGGAGGGGGGGAGGGTGAACGCAGACGAGCGTTTGTTAGAACTGGTCATTCGTAAACTGACTCCCATTTATAACCATTTATAACCGTTAATAAACATCATAAGTAACAGTTCGAAATTCTACTTTTCACATTAAATGTCATGTCTGATAATTATATAATATTGACTGGCCTTGAGGGAGATACCAGAAAATATTGCCCAAACTGAAAGAATATTTTTCAGTGCGGGCAATATTTTCTGGTATCTCCCTCAAGGCCAGTCAATATCATAATTATTACCTTTCCCCTAGGTAAATTAGGAAAATATGTGAATACGGCTATACACTGTGATATAGATCAAGCCACATTTGACTTACCTGTAGATCATCACCAACATGTCGAATAGTTGCTAAATTTTTCATCAATGTACATCATTCAACTCCAACTTCCAAGATACATATTATGTAGTTATAACAGGCGAACTTCAAATCTCTGAACTATGTACACTTTGTTTTTGCTTCTGTTTCAACTTGGAGAGTTGTAATAACTGATGGTCACTGTGCAGTTATTAAGCACAAATGGACTCATCATTGTTTGACGCGTAGTGCTGCTGGAAGAGGTCGACCTTGTATGAGTTAATTTATTGGTGTTCTTCTGCGGTGCGTGTGTCCCGGATTTGTGAATGTCTCCTCTTTGTGATTGACCAGAATGTTTACATGTAAAGTGAATGGCGAACCCCGGAAGAAGGGTGATACCCACTAATATTGCCCGCTGAACTTGACGACCGATCAAAATACCAACTATAATTGCCCCGCAAAACTACCTCATATAGGTGATAATAATTATTTTCCTCCTGTCAATTCCACTAGTTTTCTCCTTTTAGGGTGGTGATAATTCAATGTGAGAAGAATAATCCCTGCCTCGACTTAGAATACCACCATCTTACAGCTTCTATCTCAGTTGTTATAATTTGTGACTATCTGGAGACATTCGGAGAAAATCTAATCAGATTTTGGGGAATGCTCTGATCCCGTATTATCTTGGAAGTATACAAGCTGCTTATCCAGTTGGTCAAACTTATATGTCCATCTGTATCATGATTATGATTGATATGTGTTGGTCTACTTGAACCAACTTGATTGCTTTCAACAGCTACATATTGGGTTTTTTTTTTAATACAAAGCATACTGATATCTGAAATTGGTCGTTGTGGGTACATGACTCACAAATGTCAGGAAGAACTTACGAAGGGGCTTGTCACTTGGGCTCAATTTGCTCAAAACATTCACTGTCGTTTTGAATTCCGCCCATAATATATATATATATATATATATATATATATACACATTTTCTCATGTGTTGTATCAACACATGAGAAAGAGCGAATCGCTCGAAAATTTGTGTGCTGAAAAAAACTATTTGTGACTACAGCATGTACTTGGTTTCAGTTATATATATATCTATATTATATATAATATATATATATAATATATATATAATATATATATATATATATATATATATATATATATATATATATATATATATTATTGATTCGTCTATTTACATTTATTGCAGTTCTTTTAACAGCATGTTGCAGGCAGAACCAGATTCACCGCAGCTCAAAAACCCGGTGGCGAGTGCTCATGCCTGATTGAATGGTTTTTGAGATTGACTATTACGGTGTCAAATTGCACAAGTTTTTGGCGCGATGCGATCGTCTTCTTCTTTCTTTCTTTTTTCCTTTGGACGTCGATTTTTTTTTCTCTCTCTCTCTCTTTTCCTTCCCCTCAAACGGTGGGGATCCATTACACGTCCTCTTAATTCTTACTCTAGGCAGAATGGACGCGATAAACGTACACACGAGCACAGGTTGACGTCCGGGCGGGGAATAAATGCACCCCTTCCCCCACTACTTGACTACACCCTACCCGATAATAAGGAGAGATACCCCCATTACGATTTTTTTTCCAGATAGAGCAAGGACCAGGGAGAGAATACATACATACATACATACATACATACATACAAACATACATACATACATGATGCTACATGGTCCATTAAAAGGGCATCTCGTTATAATCCTACTGAAGCGGAAGATTTCACAAATTAATGTTCTTCGATAAAAATGAAGGAAAATGATATCTGATAATACACATATATTCTTCTGGAGTTTTTATACAATCGGCAAATAGGGGGCATATTCGTCATAACCATTAGTTTCCCCTATAGAAGAGGGATCCTACAGTAAAGAAACAAAAGAACGAATGATAGTTTCTTAGATGAAAATGAATGAAAATGATATGATAATATGATAAGACAGATACTCTCTGAAAGTTTTACAATAGGCAAAAAAGCAATATCCTCTTTTTCTCATCCCCCCCCCACAATATATACACATCTCCAAATTTAATGTCTTCTAGAAGGCTTAAAAGGAGTCTTAGGGGTTACTTCGATCGTTTTTTACAGTTTCTAAAGTCGTAAACCTTCACTCACAAGTTGAGGTTGGTGAGTAAAACGGATTACGTCAAAAATGACCGGTAAGGAAATGGGGTTTGTCCACCCAATGTTGATGTATATGTTATAATTATATGAATGGTTATTCGGTTATGACAGTCTAGTTCCAGCCCTTTGCTCAAGGCTCAGAAGCATGGGGGGGGGGGGGGGGTGGAACTGTATATCGAAAATATGGACATCAGAATTTTATTGCTATAACACCTCCTCCCCCTTCCCTCATTAGCCCATTCTGTGCCAAAGAGTAATATATGCTCACATTTCACACACATACACATACACACACAAAAACACACACACACACACACAACTTGGACTGGAAATTATTGTGGCACGCGGAAGGTTAAATCGGCAAAGAGCTGCGAATAAGGAAACACTAAGGATATAGACGGAGCGGGGGAGAAGGGAAACATGTTTTATACATACCATTCGCTGGTTTCAAAATGCGAAGAGAAAAGCGTCATTGTGAGGTCACGGCCATCGTGCATCCTTTATGACGGGAGGCGCGCTCGAAGCCCTCGGAAACATTCGTCTTCCCGCCTGCTCCTTTAAGGGATCTGCGTGTATGATGAAGGATGTGTGAATATATGCATCATGTGTTTGCGCGATAAGGGAGGTGTAGAACGGCAAAGACAAATTGGAAAACCAACTGCCGGCGGGGCGTTCCCGTTTACAAAAAAAAAAAAAAAAGTAGGAGATGAGAAGGAAAATGGATGCCGCATGTGAAATCATCGCTACATTGCATTTGGCAACCCTTGAAGAAACAAGAAAAAAAAAGGTGGTCCGACCTTAAAGAGGAATATCGAGCAGGGCAGACGGAAACTACATGGTCGAGGTATTGCAAATAGCTGCTGTTGAGCAATCGCTTGCCAATTAACAACATGAAAAAAAAAGAAAAGAAAACTGCACATTCTGTGTCACGCCAATTCATGTACCATCAAAAGGTTAATGATGTGCGTAAAGCATGTAGGCTTTTTGACACCTTAAACAAGGTGTTTTGCAGATGATAATTTTTTATTGTTTTTGTTTTCGTGCGTGTGTAAGTGTGTTTGCGTGAGTGTGTGTGTGTGTGTGTGTGTGTGTGTGTGTGTGTGTGTGAGGGAGGGGGGTGAGAGAGTGTGTGAGAGAGGGGATGTGTTTGATTTTAGCTTTCAAAGTGCCCATGAAAGACCCAAAGAAAACATATTTGACGACCATTATTTGTCCGGTTATTGAAACCACGTGGTGTTTTACCATCTACCTTAGATGAGAACGCGTGAGGAGATTGGTGCAATCAGAAGATTTAGATAGATAACATTTTTGTGTAATCAGATAACTTTTTGTTTTACCTTGGAAAGGTGTCGTCCTTCGGGAATTGCGGACTCATCAATAACCTGTAACTACTATACTACGTCTACTACTTCTACTGCTACTACCACTATTATGTTTAATACTACATTGTACTACTATATACATATAGTACTACAACAGCTATACTACTACTACTACTATTACTACAGATACCACTCTTACTACTATAGCTATATAATATCAATATTTCAATATATACTACTACTACGACTAATAGTAGTACTATTAGGACTACTACTGTTACTGATTCTGTTACTACTACTACTGCTGCTGCTACTGCTACTACTACTACTACTACTACTGTTATTACTACTACTATTACTGCTACAAAAGTACTACTACTACTACTACTACTCTTACTGATATTACTGCTACTGCTACTACTACTTATATTACTACTACACTACAGTGTCACGATTACAATAATTACCAAGGACAATGAAAGTGAGGATATGATGCAGTGAACATCATTTATCACTGGTCGACCTATTACCATCTCTGGTATTTGCAGTCATCCGTTTCTTTCTTTCTCTCCTTCGAATGTATCTCTATCCCTTTCCCTCCCAATGCCACTCAGGCCATTGATTTCATTTCGTTTCATTTAATCATTTTAAGTTTTAACAAAGATTATTGCTAGGTAGGCTATGGGGATTTGGTTGACTGAATGTCAGCTACAGTATAAGTTATTGTAACATCATACCAATGAAGACATGTTGGTGTTCATGTTAATACTATAGTCATTAAGAATGCAATGGATATTCAGTATGGGCTTTATGTAGAGTGTTGTAGATTCTCCGTTTTACCTCAACCGCCCACAGGAAAGTGTAGGAATGATGATTCAAAAACATGTTATTCATTATCATTTAGCAAATATTATAGCGAGGTAAGCCATGGGGAATTGATTGACTGGGTTTCAGCTACTTGTAAGTTATTGAATAATCATACCAATAAAGACATACAGAAATTCATGTTAGTAGTAGTCATTGAAAGAAAAAAAAAATTAAGAATACAATGGCTATTCAGTATTAGTTTCATGAAGATTTGTAGAACCTTCATTATACCTCAACCGCCCCCGGAAAAATGGAGGAAAGATGATTCAAAACATATCTAATATTATATTTAAAAAAAATAATGCGATGATGAGGAGAGGAGAAAAACAAGAAGAAGACGATAAGCACTTAGCGATACCTGCGAGAGTGCTCGTTCATCTGTTCATTTCCCACGCATAGCTGTGACACTCCAGAAAGGCTTGTTCAATCGAGTTCTTGACATGTGATGATTACCTTCTCCACAAAACAAAGACAAACAGTGCGATCCTGACACGTCTCGCTGGGTAGAGAATGTACCTTCCCGCGATCTCTAGTCGGTTGTATGCGCGAGAATGTAAGGGGGGGGGGGGAAATCGAGGTGGAGAGCGAACTCTCAGACTGTATTTTAATTGCTATCTCCTGGAGTGTCTGTAAGTCAAGATCGAGACATCTTCTCGGCATTCGCTGTTTTGTATTTTCCTCTCTGTCTGTTTGTTTGTGTGTGTGTCTGTCTGTCTTTCTGTCTCTGTCTGTCTGACTCTTCCTTCCCTGCTGTGTCAAATTGTCCCCATTGCAGCGTGTGAAAGGCTCTTCTTTTTTTAACTTGTGAATAGTGCATTAAAAGAAAAAAAAAAACTCACTATCACTAGAGAGTATACTCCCTGGTGATAATTACGTGTCATTTTTGCGTTACCCCTTAGTTTGCCACGCCCCCGTGTCGATGAAAAGGGAGTGTGTGAAAACATTATGGACCTTCCCCTTGATGCTAGAGGCGAGCTTTTCGTTTTCAAAGTGCCAAGTAAAATAAATTGTTTTACATATCTATGCTCATGGAATTGCTCGTCTATCAGCATGTAGCTCTAGAATTCTAGATGTAACTTACTGAAAACGACAGAAAATAGCGATGGTATAGCTTAGTTTGCTTCAAATACGGATGAGATGGTAATAAGAAGAAAACACGAGGCGGATATAATGAGGTATAATATGGTGCCAGCAAAAGAAGATCGGAAACGTAAATAATTGTAAATCTGTATATCTATCTGTCTCTTCTTTTGACTTGAAATACTACAGTTTTTGTGTATCTATGTATGTACAGTATGATAATACCTATCTATCTCTTTCTTTCGCTCTCCTCATATTCTCTTTATATAATTATCATTTAACACACACATTAATGATAAATGTTTGAGTTATGGTGACATAATTTATGTTAATTTAACATGATTGTAATTTACTGACGTTATTCTTGTGGTCGTGTAGAAGAAACTTCATGGGCATTGTAGATGACCAGTTAATCATCACTCGTTTGCGTAAGATTAACAGCGCGGGAGTAAAAAAGTGTAATTGTCATAACTCAAGTGGAGAGCACACACATTGTCGAAGTCATTCATTAAGGGTCAGGAGCCAGATGTCCTAGGGAGTCGTTGGCTGGATCCGTGGGCAGCCACGTGGGGGCAGGTTTGATAGTCGTGTGAGTCCCATCTCGGGGGTGGGGGGGGGGGGGGGGCGGAGGAGAAAGACAAACAGACGCAGACAGAGGCAAACAGACGCAGACAGCGACATATAATCCTATATGTACATACATACACACACACACACACACAAACACACACACATATATATATATATATATATATATATATATATATATATATATATATATGTATGTATATATATATATATAATATATAGTATATATATATATATATATGTATATATATATATATATATATATATATATGTATCAAGAGAGAGAGAAAGAAGGAGAGAGAAGGACAGACACACTTCCACAAGAGCACACGATGAAAAAGGTAGATGTAGGTTAAATAGCGTTAGATCGCTATACTATTATAGATAGACAGATAGATAGAAAGATAGATAGATAGATAGATAGATAGATATAGATATAAATATATAGATACATATGGAGAGGGGGAGGAAAAGAGAAAGAAGTTACATAGATGGAAAAAAAACGGACAGAGAGTGAGAGAAAGATAGCTTTATGTTATCATGATCATATTATATTGCACGAAAATGATATGTCTATATCTCCTCTCTGAGACTTTTCGAGTCCACACATCAAACATGTCAATACATGCCAGTTGATGAACTGGGTGGCAAATCGGCCGTTTTTCTACATGTACGAGTAGATCTCTGTAATCTGTTGGATATTTTTTTTTTTCAATTTTTGTTTGCTCTTATGACACATCTTCCCAGTCACAATATGTAATTGCCTGGTGATTTAATCAAGATATCGATGTTTAAATATTAAAAGTATTTCAAATATCTGGCTCATCATCTTGGAAAAAAAAAATCTGATAACATCGTCAAACATCGATTTATGGGATACCAATAGTTTTAGACTTTTTACACACTAGGCTCTTCAGTGATGTCAGATCTGCTCCAATTATTATCCGATAACCTACAAAAGAAAAGTCAAAAATAGGAGGCAGCAGTTTTTTTTTTTGTTTCTTTTTGGTGTTTTTTTTTAAGAATATCGCATGCGGCGATGCATACTAAGATTAGGTTCTTGAAGAGCTTATTTCAAATCATCTTTTAATTGGCTTCTAGGGTTGGGGTATACACGGAGGAGCAGAATTAGATGATGTTTTCACGGATAAGATCTGACCCCGAATTTGCAAAACGGTGACGCAAGGAGCAGTCGCATACAAAAAAAAAAAGAAGAAGATAGAATAAAGATAAATTGTCAAAAAGGGGGCTGTTGTTTTTTGAGAATATCGTATGGAGTGATACACGCTTAGGTTATGCGTTTGAAGAGTTATTCCATATGATATTTTAATTGACTATAACGACTGGAGTATACTCAGACAAACAACATTAGTTGAAGTTCAATCAAATCCAGACCCGAAGGATGTATGCAAAGTAAGAGCGTTATGGAATTTTGAAAAGTTTACGCGATATCTCAAAACGGTGACACATGGATCAGTATAAATTGCGCAGATAAGAGAAAACATAACATCAACGCTTTATATATCTCCCATTGACATTTGCAGAAATCCAATAAATCTCGACGCGTTGGGAAAACATGAAATCAAGACGAATATCTTTATATATTTGTCTTCTCTCCTAGTCTTGTTATCATCACCACTGCAGATTTGAGTGATCTTGACTAAAGTACCACGTGGATGAAAACATGTGAACTAGAACTTTCCACACCTTTTTTAATTTTTTGTTCGATTTTGATATTATCTGATCCTATTTTGTGTATGACAGCTTGTTTAAATGTTTGGAAGTGCGCTTTAAATCAAACATACAAACAAGTAAACAAATGCAATAGGTTGAAAAAAAATGGCGTTATGTTTGTAAAGTCCGATCTCCCAAATTGTTTTTGTTTTTTCTGATTTAATTTTCATTGACTGCTGTTTAACTAATATCAATGTCGTGATGATGGTTGACGTCTGACTTGTTGAATCTACTCACCAACTTCATCATCATTATCATCGTCATCATAATAATGATAAAAATAATAACAATGATAATAATGATAATAATAATGGTGTGTGTGTGTGTGTGTGTGTGTGTGTGTGTGTGTGTGTGTGTGTGTGTGTGTGATCAGCGTTGTAGTAAACAATGAACTTTGTTATTGGCTTAGTACATTGACTACAGTTATGTATTGAAGAAAAATAAAGAAAGGTTTGATACTACATACCTTCTGTTGCAATTCGAATGATAAGAATGCTTGGGAATTGACGTATTAAATTGCTTTCACTCTTTACTCATTGTGTTTGTTTCTGTTCTCCCCCCCCCCCCCTCACGTTTTATGCTTGACTGCATCAGGTCATGTCACCCGTCATTTGTAACTGTACATATTGCTTGCGAAGGTCATTCCTAGGCTATTACTTTCTTTTCACGTCATTTGAAAGAAGGAACTGAAGAAAGTTGATTAGTCCCAAATGACATGACAAAATATAAATCACCCTATGTACATTCACTGCAGATGTCTACCGTGGTTCAGTGGTAACGGTTCATACTTCAGTACGTAGGCAGTACTCGCGACTTGCCGTTTGTGTCGAAACGGAAGATATGTTTTCAAACGATATCCGAAGCTATACATAACCATCAGAACCGGTTACGTCTAGACTATTAGACGCTGCAAAATTGCTCTGCGATTCTCTGAATGGTTACCGTATTATTCGACGGGGAAAAGTGCGCTACTCGAATTTGCCCTCACGTGGTAACAATGCAATGATGTAATGCAGAAAACGAAGGAATGGAGAGGGAGATAGAGATGGTGAGAGACAGACGAAGAGGGAGAGAGGGAGGGGGAGAGAGGGAGAAGCGAGGAGGTAAAGATGACAAGTAGGCCTATAGGGAAGAAAGATAAGTGCGCCCTAACAAATTGCACACTACGCGATTTAACTCGTAACACGTGTGCCGTGCCTCTGCGTTTGATTGGTTTTGGCAATGTCGACTGCATGTCAAATCTGTAGTTGAAAGACAAGGGAAAAATATGTTCACGGGTATTAAAGAAAGAATATGTCGCTTCATAATCGGTGTTCTGCATTCTGGAGAACACAGGAAAAAAGGCAATGCCTTCCCAGTGCTTGGATGTCACACTGTCCGTTTAGGATATTCCTACTCATACCTTGTCCGTTCAAATGCAGATATCAAACGATTATTTTTGTTTCTCATACGATACGAGTTTTCTAAAATTCTCGATGAGTCTGCTCAAGACCCGACAGGTTCCCGTGGATGATTAATCACGAGTCCATTGCAGAAAGATAATGATGATATTGGCGATGTTACATACATGTATCGTCGTACGCACTGGCACACGTCGCATATACACGCAGACACGCCGGGGTCTCAGTAGGAAAATCATCTTCTAAGCGGTTTATTTTAGGTTATTTGCTTCCGCTGAGTTCCGAAAATGAGTTATGGCTTTATTTTTTTACCCCGTTCTTTCTCTTTATCATTTCTTTCAAGGGTGAGGGGGGGGGGACGTCGAATTTTCAGGCGTGCATGTCGATGTATACGCGGCGCGTTCGGGACGATTTATTATTTCACGTTTACGGCGGTAATTAATAATGTTTGCGATCCTCCAGATGTTTGTACATCTGTCCGACCGAAGGAATGCGATTAGTTCATGGAGGGATCTGTCAAATAGCAACGGGAGCATTCTGATAAACGATCTTTATACTGGTCCCAAGATATTTGCTCACTCGCTGGAAGATCCATCATTTGCTAGACATCAAGTTTTTTTGGCACCCTTGATAAATGCTCAGTTTCCCTCCATCGTCCTTCTTTTTTCTCTTCATCTCCTCCTTCGTATCCATCCTCCTTATCTTCATCGTCATCCTCATCCCCTCCTCCTCCTCCTCCTCCTCCTCCTTCTTCTTTTTCTTCTTCTTTTCTTCTGTTTCTTCTTCTGTATATCCATTCTTTTCTAACGATTCGACAAGGATGTCTTAACAAGAAATTTCTCCGTTTCCGTTTTTTTTACGAGTTTCGCTATATATTCTCGCCTTTGCATTTTGAGCATCTTTTTTTTTTTTGCCTTTACTACCACTTTGATTTGTCTCATGGCTTTGAGAGATTTAACAGTATCTACCTAGACAGCGCTGATTTGAATGCATTTTTTTTTACAGATCCTACAATAAGATCTGAAAACAAACCACAGGGGTGAGCACGACTCAAGAGTTGGGTGCGTAGATGGTTGAGAGGACCTCCGCGGATTTTCCCTCGAATTTGCGCTAATGGAAAAGAAATACTGAATTAATCATGGGACTCGATCGGACAGGAGGATGAGAGAAATTGCCGAATATTTTAGCTCTCGAGAAGTGTGCTTGCCTGCACCATCACCACCACCACCACCACCACCAACAACAACAACAACAACAACAACGTCAACAACAACAACAACTACTACTACTACAACTACTACTACTACTACTACTACTACTACTACTACTACTACTACTACTACTACTACTACTACTACTACTACATATGTACTACTACTACTACGGAAACAACAACAACATGCGATGATTACATCGTCATGTATTTATGTGGACATTTATCATGTCTGGCTTAAGTTTCCCATGCAGGGAATCAAAGTATTCTGCTTTATGAATATACAGCTTCTAGCAATCGGTCAAAAAAAAAAAAAACAACTAAAAGAAGAAATATATATTTGGAATTGTCGCTGGTGATTATTAGCCTACAGTGTGAATGCTATCCCATAGCAGAAAGTGTAATTATCACTATATGTTCTGCACTATTTTTGGATATCATTTTCGACGGTTGCCAATACATGTTCAATTGATATGTTGCAGAGTGCTATTTTTTTTTTAATACGACTGTGACATTTTGTACGCACATGGCAGACTCGTTAACTTGGATATTTCACGGCGTATGAAATTATAATTCATGACGTAGCGCTCAAAGTGGTAAGCCATATGGAGGGGAAAAAATAATGTTGTAAGACTTGCTGGCTGCTGCTGGTATATCTTGTTTCTCCGATTGTGCGTGCGTGTTTGTTTGCTGTGTGTGTGTGTGTATATGTGCGTGTGTGTCTATGCGCGAGGAAGTATGTGTGTGTGTGTGTGTGTGTGTGTGTGTGTGTGTGTGTGTGTGTGTGTGTGTGTTTGTGTTTGTTTGTCTGTGTCTGTGTCTGTGTGAGTATGTATAATTGAAATGCATTATAGATATACGTATTTCCATCTATACTTTGTTTGATTTGGTTTGGTTCTTTTTGTTTTACCTTGTCTCAAGCTCTGTATTCATGGTCAAAACTAATTGGGCCCTTGAATCAATCGCCGCTCTGCCTTGAACTTCCGAAACGAAAACAAGAGACCGCAGGGTACAAAAGAAGGCGGCCGCTTGCCCCTAAGTCCGGCTGCACATTACGCCGCGCAGCTGCAGTTAATGAACGGACACTATCCCCGAGTGCTCCCCCGAGCTTCTCGATCAAAAACCCTCAAACAGGAGCTGCCGAGCTCTTAAAGGCAGGACCTCCATTTCATAGAGACCCTTCCACTTTTTCTTTACAAATCGTGTTTGGTGGCGTGACATGTTACTTTCTTTAAATCGAATTTCAGTAACGTAATACCATGCCTTGAAATGACAATAAAAATGGCAATAAAACTTATAATCACGTATGTCGTACTTCTCAATGACAGTACGATACGATACAGAGAATGATGTTACTGAGAATGATCGAATTATAACTCCTAGTACGTAGATAGTAACCTCGTTTTATCTGTTGTTGCTCTCTATTATCAGCAATACTTCCCCCTTTGCTCTTTCCTCTCTTATTTTTCATCTCCTGTCTCTTTCGTGATTATTGTATTTCTCGTCTTCTTTCTATCTCCCTCCCTTGTTTTCTGCTGCAGTTATTATATCCCTCGCCTTTACTTCCTTCTTTTTATCTCTCTTTGTCGATGTTGTTGTTGTTGTTGCCGTTATTGTTGTTGATGTTGTTATGGTTGTTGTTGCCGCAGCTGCTGGTGCTGTTGCTTGGTCCCGTTCATTAATCGAAAGAGGCATGTTGATTGTCTGGTTAGAGAGCTAAAAGGCGTCCACGCCGAGATGTCTTACCTGGTATAAAGTGTTGTAGTGCTAGTTTCTTTGCTTTAAAAAATTGGCAATCGGCACTACCCCTCCTCGTACCCCCCCCCCCCCACACACACACACACACACACACACACACACACACACACACACACACACACACACACACACACACACACACACACCTCCAACACCTCTTTTTCCTCCTCTGAGAACCCCAGATGATGGCAGCACCTTGGTTGGTGTGATGCGGACGTGGTCTGACAAGGGAACTGTCAGTTTTATTTGTCCGTCCTTTCTTTCTTTCTTTCTTTCTTTCCTTTCTTCCTTCCTTCCTTCCTTCCTTCCTTTCTTTCTTTCTTTCTTTTCTTTCTTACTATTATATCTTTGTTTCTTTCTTTCTTTTTTTGCGATGCTCACACAAACTCCTTCCGAATGATGAAAAGAGATTTCGAGATCGCTCACGTTAGGAAGCGGCTGAAGTGTCGATCTCATGTATCACTCGCAGGTGTAGTCTTGCCTGTCAGACCCGGTGGTGACCAAGCTGTCAGAGACGTTGCTAATAATTTGGTCAGGATGACAGTATCGAAGCACGTGGTACAATCATTCGGAAGGAGATAGATTGGTAGTGCACGAAACAATCAGAGTGCACAAGCTCTTTCTAGCTCACTGTCGTGATCGTTTATAATGTCTGCCCCCCCCCCTCCTTCTCCTTATGATCCTGGTGCTTTCTTTTATTGCAACAACGTTATTGTTAAAATAATTGTGATGTAAATTCTCTCGGAGGTAAAATTGTGAATTTTTGAGTTTTAATTGGAATTTTCTTCGCGAGCTCGCATTTTCGCTCAGTTTGAAAGAAAAAATAGAAACAAAAGGAAAGATAGAAAATATATCGGTTAGGTCTGATGAACATTTGTGACCCGCTACAACAAAATGATCCTAAAGTCGGGCGAGGTCGATTATTTGAAAATTGCATGACAAAATTCCCTAATCTTTCTGCTTTAAATTGATATATAACTCATGTTATGAAAATAATCGGCTGCGGAGATATCGATGTTTAAAAGAGAGCATGTCGAGACGTCTGGGAAATCACTGTTTCGAAAAAAGCGCCCTGAAAGTTTTCCTTGCAACGCAATCGTGATCAAGGGACACGCAAGTTAGTTTTCACCTACGGACAATAGAAGGTAAACCCTAGCAACCCCCGAAATGCTCATTCAAGCACAGCGTCGCCCGTCTCCTCACCGACCACTCAGTGACCAGGATGCCAGGAGAAGCGGCTGGGCATAGCGCACCCCGCCCGCACGCTCCAGTCGACTTAGCAGTGTGCGAGCTTCACACTTCGGTTAGCGGCAAGCAGCAAACTGACCAATGAGATCACTCCGGTCGTTGTTAGGGGTGGAGCCTATCTGTGGCGCTCAATCCAAATTTTCGAATCGGTTTCTGCTTCATTGAAACGCCAAAAAACATGGCCCAGAAAAACGCTATTTTTTGGTCTTTCCTTTCATCATTTTGCTTCAAAATTTCAACAGATGATGGAAGACATGTCAGACTCCAATAATATGTCAAAATCAGAAAATCGTAAGTTTTGACCAAATATGATGCTCTGACTTCAAACTCGATTTTCACGGCTTCGACCGTGCGCGACTTCAGGACCTTTTTGTTGTAGCGGGTCACATTTTGTTTTATAATAAAGTATTATAATCATTGCTGAAATTGAGATTCACAGCCTACTCATGAAAGTAGGATTTCTGTTACCAATTGACGAGATGTACGTCTTATTATAATACCAGCATGATTCTGTTTGATTTATCTGTTTCTTCTCCTCGAGAACATTGTTTTTGTTGTTTACAATGATGGGTCCCAGCTGTTGCTTAGACTGCATTATAATTGTTTTCTGTTTCATGATATTAGGTTCAGATGAGCAGGGGGCCCCGAGTTTTAATATCAGTGTATTAGAATGCGTCCATGACCCTAAAGCATGTCATGAAAGTGCCAACTTAAATCTGCATCTAGCAGTTTGCATTTATGTTGACTCAATAAGGTGCAATGAACACAACGTCTGGCCTGGTCGAGTTATGCGAAGATTGAGCAATTTCAAGCACGATTTTTTTCTTCTTTTTTTGGAAGATCTTTGATTGAAATGGAAAATGTCAGTATCATTTTGCTTGTCTCAGTTAAAACCATACAGACAGACAGACAGACAGATGAAGGGACCACGCACAGACGTTTTAATGGTCTCTGCGCTTATGTTTTGCTTTGAAACATAATTGAACAACGCGCGTGTTGCTGTTGTTGTTGTTATTGCTGTTATATCCTTTTGTAGTCATATTTCGAGGGGACGGGAAGTATAGCGTACGCATGGCTGGCTACTTTGTCTATAATAGGTAACTCCAAACGTTTGTAGTTTTAATACGTTTGTGCGTTCACAAAATGTTTGTCGGAGTCAGCCTCGATCCACCTTGTGTGAATCTGAAACATTAAATTGGCACAGTCTTGAGGAATAACAACTTAACCCTGGCTGAAAACAACAACAACAACAACAACAACAACAACAACTACAAACGCAATTAGATTATAATCATTTTTACAACCATGCAGCGCCAGCATTGCACCTTGCTTGAGAAAGATGTGCAATGCATACCCATACGGATACTCCCAAATCGATCTGTCCGGAAAAATGATTGTCGAGATTAAGCTGATCGACTTTTGAAATAGATTAAATTGTTGTCCGTAAATTATCTGCCTATGTATATGAGACAACATTGGGTAACCTTTAGTTCGATATCAATTTCTGTCCCGGAGATTCTCTTAAAACCCCACGAGCTCATGCCCTTCGTACCTTGATGGTTTTCAAAAGAGATTTTGATGAACTGTGACGACGGCATGAACCGGGAAAACATTCATAACGAGAATGAACGCCAGCCGGCGCGGAAGACAGCTTCGGTCCCAGAGGTGAAAAGGCGCCCTCACAGGGCCGCTGCTGCAATATTCATGCCTAGATTAACTTTCGGTGGCCCAGACGTTGGGGGTGATTAAAGAAATTAATGGGAGAACGTTAATCTCTTTGCATGCATGTGTGGGCACTGCTGCCGCTGCCCCCCTGCTCTCGAGCAGTACCGACGGAAGACGTAACGGTTCATCAGTAGATGCAATTACAGGCCGTGTCTTTAGGCCCACAGGGTCATTCTCGTGCCGGATGTTCAAATATTGATCGCAGATTGAAGCAATGTTTATCTTTCATGCGCTGCAACCCAGTGGGAGTGCCGTATTTCATATTGCCAATAATTATAACTCTGTAATATAATGTACTCTGTGTAATCCCCCTCTCTTTATCTATCTGCCTATCTACATTTTTCCTACACTCCCCGTTTTCTCGTTTACTTCCGATGCAGCTATTTCACTCCCTACATAAGCCTACCCACATCTATATGACATATGAATAAATACATCGATTATTATGATATGCCATTTTGCACTTTTATTACTACCTGCGAGTTTAACTAGATTTGAGCAAATAACGACCTCTCAACGTTACGTTTTCTTTCTCTCAATTTCTTTCCAGGGGTCCACTGCCATGCCGAATACGACCTGCTGCTTTGCTGGCCGCCGACCAAAGCGGGCGAGACAACGTATCTGCCATGCCCGGAGCTCGCCGACCAGTATCAGACCACCATGGGTAATTACGATGACGATGATAATTACCGTTAATGCTTCTACTTTGTCTGATGCTAATCTTCCTCCGACATTAACTTCTTTCATTACTACTTTCACTTATATTTTGATTACTATTCTACGATTCTTCTCATTATTAAAATCACTATCATTGCTAATATCACCATTGATATTGCTATCATCATTATCGTTAGTGCAGTAGTCATTACTAACGTCATCCTCATACCACTGTCACTACAACTGCTGCTGCTGCTACTACTACTACTACTCTACTGCTACTAAAATTGTACTACAACTACTACTATTACTACTGCTACTAATACTACTACTACTGCTACTACTGCTACTACTACTACTACTACTACTACTACTACTACTTTTACTACTACTACTACTAGTACCAGTACTACCATTACTACTGATATTACTAATACTGCTGCTGCTGCTGCTGCTACTACTACTACTACTACTACTGCTACTACTACTGCTACTACTACTACTACTACTACTACTACTACTACTATTACTACTGCTACTACTACTGCTACCACTACTACTGGTACTACTACTACTTCTACTACTACTACTACTACTACTACTACTACTACTACTACTCTATTGCTACTACTACTACTACTACTACTACTACTACTGCTGCTGCTGCTGCTGCTACTGCTACTACTACTAATACTACTAATATTACTACCACTACGGCAACAACTACCATTACTACTTCTACTTACAATAAAAAATATCATGAAATGAATATGTGTGGGCACTTATGGTGATGGAGTGTATTTTGATGATGATCAGATTGATAAACATGACACGGATAGTTGTAATTAATGCTAATGGCAGCTCTGACAGCAAGACTGGGAGAATGAAAAAAGAAAATGGGAAACACGAAAAAAAAATAAACAAACCTAGAGTGAATTGTGTTCATATTTTTCTTTTTTTTTTAAAACGGAAAATGTCTCAAGTTCGTACCCTTGGACAGCATGTTTTGTCCTCAATGATACACTTCTCGGAAATGCATAGACCGGGTACATACCTCCAACGCTTGAGTAATATTTCGCAAATCCATCATAAAGAGCAGTAAAAACGACATACTTTTGAAAAAGAAAAGACCGTATCCGTGGTTAAGATAAAAGCTAGTAATGGTAGTCGTATAATAGTTGTCACAATGATAATGGCCTAGACCCCATAAGGGTAGCCACTTTAATACTGTAAGCTCTATAAGTCAACGGAGGTTACCGTTATTACCACCCAGCTTGGTCAGGTACTCAGATTTACGCGTGGCATTGTAAGTACATACATTAGAAAGGGCAGCATGGGCACAATAGCTTGTACAGGGATGTGTGTCGCCACATGGGATTCAGACCCATGCAAGATCTCGGTTTGTTCGTTTGTTTTTAGTTTGTTTGTTTGCATTTATTTTCTGTTTATGCCCCTTTTTGTCTTGTTTTGTTTTGTTTTTTGTATTGTCCGTAGAGTTGAATTATCATCTAGTACCATCAGAGAAACCGATGACCCTTGCGCCTTGTGAATCACCTATATATTGTGCTCTGCACACCCTGCTTCACATTGTGTCATTCTTTCTTGCTTTTGTGTTTATTTGTTGTTTTCATTTTACTCTTTTGCAAATCTATTCTACAATTATGATATTTCCATGAAAAGCAATGCATGATGGGTAAAGAGTGCATGCCCAGGATTGTATTTTTCTCCTACTTTCTTATTCATGTTCGACACGCTGGTATTAACACATCAGTCAGAAGAACTTGGTAAAGGATGAGCAGATTCTATGCTTATTCTGAATGATATTCTTTTTAATCAATTCATGCGTGCTGATTACTCCATTATCTCCTCTCTTTCTCTTCCATTTTCAACAGCATTTCGAGAGTGCACCCTCAACGGGACGTGGAGCACATCCATATCTCCGGAGGAGATGTACTTGAATGGGAAGTACTGCAAATGCCTGCATTGTGAGGTAAGAGTGACGAGATCATTCATTTGTTAACTCTAAAGAGCAGACAATCAACCGTTGTCGTGGTTGTAAACCAATAGGCGGAGCACAGTAATCACCATTAGTTTGGATGTACGGAACGCTCAAGGCCAACCCTGTCAACATGCAGGCTACTACTAGTAATCAAACGCCGTGAATGTAAACAGCGCCATCATTGTTCAACTCCCAAGGAGAACAGTTCTCCCTGGGAGTTGAACAATGATGGCGCTGTTTCATGACATGATGTCACAAACGTGTCCAGGGTTTTTTGGAACAATACTCATTTAATTGTGTGAGTAGTAAACGGCAGCTGTCTCCTGGAAGCTCGGAAGAAAACAGCCGATTAAATTTTTCTTTGTCATAGAGTTTTGTTCTTTCATAACTTTAGTTTCACTCATGGAATACAGTTGCAACATGTATAAATTTCGTAATTATGATGTAATTTTTACCGCATTTTTTCTTTGTCATTTTGGTTTTAACGTCTGTTTCTTGTCATCTGTTATATAACTGGTAAAACAGTTATGTAAGGCAAAAATGTTAGCATTCTCAAAAGTGTTAGTATCATTTAAGCTGAGCTTGCATTATCTAAGTTTAGTATTATCTAAGTTGATTACAACGTAAGTGTTATGTTGAGATTATGGAAGCATGTATGTTTTTTTTTTTTGTTTTTTTCTTTTGTTCGATTGTAATTTGCCTAATGTTGCTTGTGGCCTTTCAGATAATCACAACCATAAATCAGTTTGGATGTGGTCTCTCCGCTCTGGCGTGTATTGTGGCTTTCCTAATATTCCTCTTTAGCAGGTAGGTGGAACATCAATCTTGCAAGTGATACGTTGCCGAAAGGCATGTCATAAATGCAGCGTACAAAACAAAGGTGTACGTAAAGTACAAAACAAAGGTGTACGTGAAATTCAAAACTCAAAGAACTACCCAGAATTTTCTACGAGTGCCATTGATATTGTTATCTAATCAGGAAAGAAGGAAAACAACCTCCCCCCCAAAAAAAAAAACAAAAAACAAAAAAACAAAAAAAAAAAACCAAAAAAAAACACGCATTGCAAGTTTACATAATGCTAACCGAGTATGTGCGGAGCACAATTGTACTGACCATCCTTACAGTATGGAGATGCATGCCATTACATTATTTCAGAAAGTCACTATATATGGTCATGAGGGTGACGACGGATTCAATATAGTCTCGATAATTGATATTTCCCTTGAACCGTTGTACTATCATCATGCTTTTTGTCATACAAACTGTAAGAAAAATCTACTATGGCGTTTTCCACCAGTCCTTGCCAATGAAAATACACAGCTATTCAATCCAATTCAATTTAAATTTATTTCTGTTTTTCGACAATAAAAATAACATAACATGCATCACACTTTCTTCAATGATAGAAATCGTATCAACAAAACAGTGTGAATTTAACAGTCAACCGATTAATCGTCAACATGTTCTGCACGATATTTTTTGGTGCAATTTATCATTATTTTTTTTCAATGTAGTTACAAATGAATAGTTAAAACAAATGAGTTATTCATCTTGACGATGACTTAAAATAGAATAACGATGATAACTGAATAGATATAAATAAAGACGAAACATGGGTCAAACTCGGTGGTGATGCTCTTCTTGTCTTTATACTCATCACCCTATGGTCTTATACCTCACTCTCCCTCTCTCCCTCCCCTTCTCTCTCCATATATATATATATATATATATATATATATATATATATATATATATATATGATATATTATATAATAATTAGAATACATATATAATATATATATATATATATATATGATTTCTAATGGAGTATTTAAATGCAAAATAAATCAACGTAAGGTTATCAAATAAAAAAAACACGTTATTAGATCTTTTCAATGATACTGAAGTCGTTACAATACAAGGACTATTTGAAAGATATTAGAATTACAACTGTATCCATATTTATTTTCAGCAGCTTCAATCTTGAATACATCAAAGCTTAATGGAAAATAGATTATGTCGGTGTCTGCCCTATTAAACTCTTAATAACTACTTTGATATTTATTCATCATTATTGCTGAAAGATTTCATTTCACTTCTTTTTTGTTTCTCTCTCTCAATAGACGTCTCTGGTGCAGGAGGAACCACATTCACTGGCATCTTATCTCGTCATTCATTCTTAGTTACTTTGTCTATTTCGTCGCTCTCGGCATCAGATCTGCGTATGAAGGAAAGATTAAGGTATATTACCATGGTTACGGGCAGTCTTGATTTTTTGTGTTATTATTTTGTTGCTGTTGTTTTTTCACGGATAATGTACCCTGCCATTTTCCCTCATGAGACACTGAGGGCGCTTATTATCCTCGTGTGTGGAGTTCATCCAAACCGCAATAAGCCAATTCGCAGTTCCACTTTGCGCATGAGCAGAAAAAAAGGTCAATCGTGCCAACAGGCATGTTGATTTTTTAATTCACTGGGATAAGCATCTATGATGTAATGATTATTCATGTAATCCTTATAAATGTTGCTTGCCAGCACATCCATCTGACAGCATAAGTAGTATTTGGCAATATTGATAGAAAGAGATTGTAAATACATTCAATGCGAAATAATGAAATGGATGCTTTCCCAAGCGTTAATGGACGGGCATTCTGGTCATCTAGACACCTAACCACCAGCTAACCACCCACACAAAAAAGTGTGTTTATCTTCAAGCATGAAGCCTGCGCTGTAATGGGAGAATGACATTGAATAGCACTGTATCTGGTTCATTCTTTGCTTGAACAGTATTGATGAATCTCATAAATTGTTACGTAAAGCCTATTACAACATGTATGTCGCTCTGCAAACGAGTGAAGTGCCCCTAACCGACAAAGAAAAAAAAAAACAAACCAAAGGTTATTAGAACCAATGTGCCCATGAGCTAACTCCGAACTGGTTTATTGAATACCGGAATACAATAAGGGCCCCCAAGTCCAAATTTGGCTGTCATCTTTGAAGACCCTTGCAAAGTAGCGCAAGATAAAGATAGATAACATAACCATAACTGAACGTTCAGAATATCAAGATGTTGTTCTTATTCCCATTCATTCAAAAATCTGTCTAATGGACTTTGGACTTTATCTTTCTTATTCAGATTCAATTATTGCGTGACCAGTTAACAAGAAAGCCTGATAAAATCGCCCAATAGCCGACATTGTTATTTTTGTATGTTCAGAAGACTCTTAATTTTTCTGTAGTGTGTAAATCACGATCTGTCCACCCCTTACATCAAGACCATAAAGCACACAATAACTTATTTAAACACTGGAGAATCCAAACTATAAACAAACAAGATTTATTATAGCGCTTGAACTTTGGACATTGGGTGAAGTGATGAATTCTGACAGGACTTCGAGATAGCAAACTATCTGGGTTTTTTTTAAAAAACAAGTTTCTCTTCTGTTCGATCGTTCGTCTTTCGTTGAATACCGTAACTAATTCACTAATTGTTTGTTTGTTGTTCTCATTGTTGTTGTTTTTTTATCCCCAAGTGGTTATCCGGACTTCTGGACACGCTCTACTACTACTCGCTGATGACGAACTATTTCTGGATGCTCGTAGAGGGCCTCTATCTGCACACGCTGGTGGTCTTCGCCCTAAGGATAGACGCCAACAGAATCAGCTTCCTCATCTACATCTTTATTGGATGGCGTAAGTATTATCTCTACATCAAATATCATCTTGTTAATTTGAAGAGTTTTATTGCAAAATGAGCTAAGCGCCATTTTCAAACATTTCAAAGTAAGTCCATCATCGGATGCAGAGCAAAATTAAACCTTTCCAGTAATAACTCACTTGCAACATACCAAGGGATATTCTAGTAGTTACGATTAAACACATCCTGTATTTTCTCATTATTTTCTTTGTTTTTAACAGCTTTAATCACAGATATCTCAACTTAACAAAAATAGATTTAGCTCGCTTTGCGATAAAACTCTTCATTTGTAAGCAGAGAACAAGCGGTCGACAATAATATGGGAGTAATCAACGGATCTCGACAGAAATAAAAGCAAACAAGTAAAGAAACATAATCGAAAACGGACAGACAGAAAGTCTGGGTGCAATAAAACAGACATTTAGAAAATAGAAGAGATAATAATTATCAGAATTTTGCCATGCTTAACACACACACAAAAAAAAGCGTAGTGAAGGTTTTTATAGGACTACAACAGTTACTATTTTATATCAGTCGAAGGTGACGTTCATTATTATCCCTCTCTATCTGGAATTCAACACTCATTTACTCGTTCTGTTCGATCTCTCACGTCTTTACAGTTTTGCCTGCCATGCTCGTGTCCATCTGGGCCATCGTGTCTCATTTTACGAGTGGGTGAGTAAAGAGCGCCACCATTCGTCCTACTACGAAATCAAAATGAATAGCGATGAAAACTGAGGGTAACGTCTACGTACATGTGACTGCTCCCAAGAACATAATTATTATTGTAGACATGTTTAACCCTTTCTGTGCCACTTAGTCAAAATGTGCACAAATTTTACATATTATAAACCTACGGACAGGAAATAAACGTGACAGACAGAGGGTTAAAGGAATGTTCTAGTTTTGGTGGAGATGAGGATAAGCTTTTACATTATATTTTTTTTTACAAAATACTCATCCAAAAACAACGTAAAAGAAAGCGATCTAATAAAAAGAGGTTCCACTCATTCTTGCTTTGTTTCGAATATCTCAGCCATTTCAAAACCAATTTCTATCAAATAAACGTTGAATGCCTTTTTGTAATTACATGCCCTTTCATATACGAGGTTTCTCATTATCTCACCCCTCCCCCTCCGAAAAAAAGTAAGAAACCTGAAGCCCAGGGGCCCGTTTCATAAAACTTGTCATCAGTGACAAGTTGTCATAGATGTGACAAGCTACTGAAATCCTTGCATCTGATTGGCTGAGAGCAAATTTGTCATAGATACGTGGCAGTTGTCACTGATGACAAGTTTTATGAAACGGGCCCTAGGTCTCAACCAAAACTTTCCCATCCCTTCAATCTACAAAGCCAAGTTTTGCTAGTACCATTATCAGTACGGGTAATGCTGTAATAACGCTTATCTTTACAATATTTTTTATTATATTTCTTATATTGCCTCAATGAACTGCCTTGCCCTTAAATATAATTTCACAACAAAGTAGGTATTGCAATGGACAAGTTGAGTGCCATTCAACCCGTTTAGCGGTTGTTGTTTTGTTTCAGTTCAGTTTGCCTTCCTTTTTTGTTTGTTGAAATGTTTTGTGTTGGTTTGCTTTATAACGCAGTTTCTCTTTTTTGCTTTGCAATGTGGAGCTCAAACATGTTAGATACCTTCCATTTTCTTTTTTTTTTTGTTTTTGTTGTTTTTCTTTGGAATGACAACTTGTGGATTCTGTCAATGGTAAAGGCGTTTAGGTTGTTTTGCTTTTCTTTGCAATTTGCTCGAAGATTGAAACATCGATTTTTACCACTTGTATTTGAGCAAGTAGTAGGTAAATAAAACAAGCTCTACGAAGTCCAAAATTCTCTAATCACATTTACTTTGGAGACTAAAGCAGAGCAACCATTTTAGTTCATTATTCTTCTTATTATAATCATCATCATCATCATAACTATTATTTTTATTGTTATCATCTTCATTATCATTATTGTTGTTGTTATTATCACTATACTTTTTGTTTTCCTTTCCAATATATTAGCATGAGAATCAACATAACTTCGATTACAAAATTGATTCGTTGTACTCAAGTGCTTCCCTGGAATGACGTAGCAGGCACTGAACATTGATGGCGCTATTTTCGTGGTTTTTTTTTTTCTCTCTCCCTCTCTTTCTCTCGATTGATCAACAGGGAGTTTGCGGGTTCCTTGGCAGAAAACGGCAGTATCCAAGACTATGTCTGCGTAATAGGTCCCATAGGACTGGCTCTATTTGTAAGTAATTGCTTGAATGAAATGTGCGTTTATTGTGTGGTAAGGTGACTTCATTTTCTTTTTTTTTAATCAAACGTGTTTCCTCTCTTTTGTTATATTTGATTGTAAAGAAAAAGCACACACACACAAGGACTTCCTAAACAAAACATGAAAAAAAAAATCATGTAGTTTGAACACCTTTCGCCAAAAAATAAGATTTCATATACGCTATTAGTACATTTATACACTCTGGTATTGGTAAAAATAATGCATGATACTAGTATTATAGTAACAAGAACGATTAAAAAAAAAAAAAGGTCTTCACAATTTTATTAGTAAGAAGTCGTGGCATAGTGGTAACGCAGTTGTTGTAGTGGTAACGATATCTTTACTGCTGTTGTTAGTGCATTCGTGAAATAAACTGCAACTGAATAATCTTTTAAAGGAGGGTCAATTCATCGGACGACATTACAGACAAATTGATTGAATGATCTGGGATTCCTACCTCCCGTACCAAGACCTCTAGGCCAATACCTTTGTTCCAAGATGGAAATTGAACGAATTATTATCATACAAAATAAGGTATTGTGTTTGAGTGGTGTGTGTCCCAGGCGTCGTACTGTGCCAGCCGACACGAGAAATTAGTGCGTTTCAGTGAAAATAAATTGTGTCTCTGATCCTGTAGTTAAATGTTGCCTGTTTGCTTTCCTTACGTAAACCATTGCAAGTGAGTCCTCTTTTTCTTACATTTTATTCTTTTTTTAATCTACTCTTCCGCTCCTTCACTCCAGATAAACTGCATTTTCCTGTTCAACATTATGCGCTGCTTGTGTAAAAAATTACGTGAACAAATGCGAAACGAGGAACAGCAGTCATGGTAGGTGAAAAGAATACATAGGAGTGATATTCAGAAACAAGACTAATGCACTGATGTAAATGTAAAAATTTTATAATGATTTGATTTCAAAAGAAACCGGTATGAATGAGGATTTTTTATCATTTCATCTAATGTTTGGTATTGATGAGGAAACAAAACATAAAACATGTATCAATTTTCTGTTTTTATGTTTGAAGTATTTTATATGTGTGTGCAAATTTCAAGATCGCCATCCAACCTTTGAGGCATTTCTGGTTTTTGTAAAAATGAAACAAAATATTGAAAAGAAAATTGCCGAAAAGAAAGACAAATTACCGAACCATTTGAATAAATGGACAATCCAACTTAACCCTCCATAATGTTTTTTTTTTTTTTTTTAAATTGTACGCCCGTTTTGTGTGATGATATATTGTAATATTTGATAATTTTATAAATAACACCCAATTCCCACAAGATATTGACAGCTGAAACTTCGGTATAACCAATATTCTGTATACTTAGCATGTGATTTGTTGACCTTGCTGATATTGACTTTATGTGTACCTTTTGTAAATAATGTAAATACATTGTATGTTGTTTACCTGTTGGTTTACATCCAATAAAAAGTTATTAAAAAAAAAACATTTTATAATGGCCGCACAAGTTTCACTCTCACACTCTTCCCTCGGTTTTGATAATTACAGTATTTTTTTCTTTTTTTCATAAGGACTATGATTTCTTGTGGCTTCGACGATTAGAGCAGAATTGCCTTGGAAGCAAAAGCAACCGCATTCATTCCAAGATGATTCCGTACAAAGACAGACATAATCTATAACACTTTGAGATCTCTGAGATTTCATCTGCTGAAGAACAAAAAAAAATGTATGGGATAATGTTAATGATATCTTTAAAAAATATCTTTGTAACAAGTGCAGTATCAAAGGAACAACATTTTATTTTGCACTATTTGATGATTATTAAACTTTCCTTTAAAAAAGAATATAAATGACGTTTATCTGTTTTTTTGATTCAAACTTCTGATTATTTACAGCTGCGGTACACAGCAATAAACAACTTTATAAAATGGGTTCAAGAATGTAGCCAATTGGAAGCGCTGAAATGAGTCACGTGTGCGTGCATTAATTTTTACTATCATGCACGGCCTTGCAAAAAAGCGTAAAACTAGCAGTGCGTACTTAATCAGTTGTTACAAGTGCGTCGCGCGCTACCATACGCGCTGTCAATCCTGTAAACAACTTCTCGTTCGGGCTGCCAGCCGGCCTTTCTTGTGCACAACAATCATGTGGCGTTTGGGACGAACATCCTCGGACGTCTTGACCCACAAAGGTACGTGAAAAACGCTGACAAATGCTGTTAGTTTTCGAATTTTCGACCCATTTTATAAAACAAATGATGCACAGGATTATTTCGTGGCGTTAGTGGAAGCGTAGCTCACTCTCGGGTATTTACATGTAGTGCAACATGCACTCGGCTTCGCCTCGTGCATGTTTCACAATTGTAAATACCCTCGAGTGCACTATACGCCTACACTAACGCACTCTATCCTGTGCATCATTTGTATAGTAATGATTATTATTAGTCACGTACGAAATACATGCATCATTATTTACATGCCCAGTTTAACATACTTCTCCTGTAATCAACCATCGATTTAGGCGAGGTGCCAAAGCGACCATGGTGCTGGTCGTGCTCCTCGGCGTCCACTACGTTGTCTTCCTCATCATCGTCCCCATCGTCGAGTCGCAGCTGGGCATCACCGTCACGCTCGTGCTCCAGTACATCAACACGCTGCTGACGAGCACGCAGGGCCTGCAGGTCTCCGTTATCTACGTCTTTCTCAACAGCGAGGTACGGCAAAGCCTCCGTAACACAGCCTCCAGCTCCATGCTCTAACAAAACCAAAACTCACGCACAAAGCGGCCTTGAATAGCTCCCCGCCCGCCCGCCCGCCACCATGCGTTCAATTAACAGGGTATTAACAAACAATCGTTTCATTTCATTCCGACACACTCGTCATCCGTGTTGCTAAATTTTCATTGTCGTCTTCGTGATCAACGTCGTCATCTTCATCGTAATCATACTCGTCATCATTATCTACGCATCCATCTATCGCGTCGTTGCCATTGTCGTTGCGCTTACTTTTCATATTATTTTTATTTATCAATTCTTATTGTCACGATTTTAATCATTCCACTCGCTCATCACGAATTCATATTATCACCTTTCTCATATACTGCATTTATTGAAACATTCATTATACGTACTTTGTTTCTTTCTTTCTCCTGAAGTCGTAATCTTGCTTGTGTGCACTTCCACTTTCTATGTATTAGAATCATATTATTCATTTTCTACTATTCATCATTTGCTTTGCGTTCACTTTTTTTTTTACTTTATCTTGTCAAAATCGATGGTTTCACACAACGAGTTCCTCCAAGAGAATAATTAACTTGGATTACTTTTGCCGTTTTTAATCTACTTTTGGGCAGTGAATGTCTCGTGATGTAAACTTGAACTTTTTACGAAATGGCCCTTCAAGACAAACAACATAACATATCTTCCAAAAAACTGCAAGATTTTTTTTTTTTGTACTTACATTGCACGATGAAAATGTCTAGTCGCAGTGAAATGAACTGCGAAGAAATTGTTTCTATGCATAATCATACTCAGGAATAAAGAAACAAAAATTAAAAATCCAAACAAACAGGTAAAAAAAAGGGGGGAGGGTCCGCGTGCTCTCTTGTATTAGAACGCTCATAAGCATTCCTGCTGGAAAAACAAAAACAAAACCAGAATGTTTGTCACTGATGAAAAAAAAAATGTTTTAGTAGCTGCAGAAAAAGGTCTCTTCATTTGTGTAACTGATAGCGAAAAAAGATTATCTTTAACAAAACAAACAAGCAAACAAATAGACAAATCAATCTAACCATTGAAGGGTTTCATTGCAAAATGGGCTAAGCGCCATTTTTAAATATTTTGAAATATGTCCATTGTCAGATAGAACGAAATAAACATTTCCGGTGATACCTCACTTGTAACATAAGGAATATTCTAGAAGTTATGATTGAAAATATTGCATATTTTTATTATTTTCTTTGTTGTAACAACTTTAATCACAAATATCTCAACTTAACAAGAATGGAGTTAGCTCGTGCTGCGATGAAATCTTTCAATTATAAATTTGAAAATAAAAAGAGAAGACTCCCGTGATATTAAGATCAGGTCAGTAAACATTAGAGTGTCCGTCTTCATCTTCTGTCAAAGGAAACTTCTCAAAGAAAAAAAACAAGCGAACAAAAACAAACAAATCTTTCTCTGTTGGGGGGGGGGGGGGGGGGGGTCGTCGAGGTACAGTAAAAAGGAAACAGAAAAAAACAAACACAATTAATCTTACCCGTTGAGGACGAGTCCCGAGTATACTCGGGCAGGTGTCTATGGGAAATGCGTGTTGTATAGCAAAATCAGCCCGTCCTCAACGGGTTAAGAAGACGAAAAAGACATATTCGTGGAAGAAATTCAGAATTAAGTTGTTGCTTCGAGGAAAAAAGAAACACCAAAAATTAAAAAATAAAATCATCTGCGCAACTCCGGAGGGTATCTAAGCGTGAACATTTGATATGATTCTAGGAGGGATATTTTTCATCACGTGTGTATTTATTCTGCTTGGAAACTCGTCTTTACTTTATAAGCATTTACTATCGTGTGCATCTCTTCTGTCTTCATCCTTATGTAACCACTCTGTTGACACAATAATCCTCATTCACAACGACATTGGAACTGTTATCGAGTCATGCAGGTGCCAAGCTTCATTGGTCTAAACTGTTGTAGATAATCACGTGGGTACACTATCTGGGACATGTCCTAATTATTGCCGATTATATAGACTTCTGTTTTACAGTGTTCGGTAAATCTCTCAAAATGTTTTTTTTTTACGGTATCACTCCTTTTCCGATGTTGTTACGCACTCGTGATTCTACATCACGTTGTTCTCTATCCACTAATTCTATTTACCCGCTCTAATCCCCCACCACTTTATTTCTCAATTCATTTATTGCATTTCCCCTCGTCGCATCTTTCTGTCATAAAACATTATAGTGTATCTCTCCTTTTCTCCCACTCCCCATCCTTCCTTTTTTATAACTCTCTTCCACAATTTTGCTGGTGTTACTTTAAAGGGGATGGCTAGTAACTGATCAGTGGGAATCAGTGGAATTGCTTGGGGATGATTGTTCCAATTCTTGTGGGATTCATTTAAGAGTACAATCTATTGTGTGAAAATTATTTGCGTCAGAACGGTCTCATATTCAAGTAATGTGCAGTTTAATGCCCCGTCACTGTACAGGCATGCTAACTTGGAAACATTAAACTGCACATTGCTTGAATATGAGACCATTCTGAAGCAAATAATTTTCACACAACAGTAGATATATACTCTTAAATGAATCCCACAAGGATTGGAACAATCATCCCACAGCATTCCCACTGATTCCCACTGATCAGTTACTAGCCATCCCCTTTAAGTACAAGGTTTTATACATCAGGACGCCCTACGTAAAACTTCACTTTCAGCGTAATGTTTTACATTTTCATTATTCATAAAATGTAGTTTTGTCATCATGTTAACCCCATTATTATCGTTTTGTTTGTTTGTTTGTTTGTTTTTGTTGAGTGTGTGTGTATGTCCATCCTTTCCACACATTTTTTTTTCCACCTAATCTTTTGCTGCAGAGTATCCTATTGTTTTGGCGATCAAGTAACTGTCATTTTACCTCATTTTAAAACAAAACAAAACGAAACAAACAAAGCTAATTATGGGACGTCTTGCCGACATTCTCGGCCCAATAGCTGCAAGCGTCATCCTCTATATAAAGAAAAAAAAGGCAACATTGATAACTGGTAAAACGTACAGAGAGCGACAACATAGTTATACCATAAGTATGGCCAAGAAGTGTAACTCCTGCGCATGTCATGGTATGACGTAATCCATAATAATTATTGTTGACTTGCGGAAAGCCAGTAAGACTTAATGCTGGTAACACAAAATCGTCGTACATCATTAGTGTTTGCTTTTACATACAAGAGAGATAAGTTTCGAAACGTTTTCAGCGATAATGTAAAACGCTTTGCAGAAAAAAGTGGTAACAAGTAGGACCCTATTTTTTTCGCAAGGGCTGCTAATATCTATGAAGAAAACATAATAAAATGAAATTAAATATTTATGTAGACCTAGACAAAACAGAAGAACTTCGCAGAGATTTTCTATGATATGGGTTTGCAATCAAATGGAAATAGTATACACATTTTTCGTGCTGCCATGCGGGCGTCGCGACGCGTCGCTTCGCCACTCTGTCCGACAAAGCGAGATTATTCGCTCTTGGCCGATTCCTCAAGTTCGCATTCTATTTCTCACCTTTTACATTCCCTCAAAAACATGGTCCTTTAAAGTCGCACTCCCAGGCGCTAAATCGCACGTGTCTTATTTTGTTTGTCTAATGCCATGCAAACAATTCGAATGCTTAACGTGGTCGTCCGTTATTTCCTTATCAGTTATACAATGGAACTGACATGGTACTGGTATCTTTTCATTGTGGACAATGTGTAGCCCTTCTATTTAATTTTGTTGTGTTTTATTAATCCATTTTTGTATCAGATACCCAGCTAATCAATTATTATCCAATCACTTACTAACATTTCTCTCTCTTTTTTCGTTTGCGTTCGTGCATGCGCATATTCAATCTTCACCATCTGTATAAAATATCTAATTGTCTCCTAACGTGTAATTGTAGACCTACTAGTATTTTTTTCTTTCTTTTTTGTAGTAACGAACTAATTCATGATGGAAATATTGAGGGGATCTTTTAAAAGTGACTTACTATCAATTAAAACATGGTTACTCTGCCTCTATTGGTGAGAATGGTAATAAATAATGAATTGGACGTGATAACTTTTTTTACATGACAACATCTATTATAATATTGAATAAAAACAGAAATTAATTGCTCTGATTGTCACGGCTGTCCTACTCGAACTCACAGGGCCGGCGCACTGTTTTCAAAAGTGTGGGGGCCCACTTCCGGGTTTGATGAGGTAACAGGCAAAAAAAAAAAAAAAAAAGGTCCTCAGCTCATCTCTCCCCGTCCCCGCGTCCACTTCCGGGTTTCTTCAGCTGACAAGCAAAGAAAAAAAAAAAAAAAAAAAAAAAAAAAAAAAGGTCCTCAGCTCCTCTCTCCCCGTCCCCGCGTCCACTTCCGGGTTTCTTCAGCTGACAAGCAAAAAAAAAAAAAAAAAAAAAAAAGGGTCCTCAGCTCATTCTCTCCCCTCCCATCCCATTTAGTGCCACTTACGTACGTCCGGGTTGAAAAAAGTGTGGGGGCCCAAAGTGATGACACCTTATGTCTTCCTTTGTATGGTGCACAAAAAGTGTGGGGGCCCAAGCCCCCACGGCCCCCACGGCTGCGCCGCCCCTAACTCATACCGCACCAACATTGTTTTTTTTTCTTACTCACGAAACCTGGTGTGGATTAAATGTTGTATAGCAATCACGTTAAACAAAGTAAAAAGTGGATCCGATTTCTAATGTTCAAGTCAAATGCCGATGACATGGTTCCGGCAAAGATAAACCATTTAAAATTTGAGCAAGCAATATGTCTGCATTTTTTCATGTTATGACTTAACAATAGTGCATGGATATGGATAATGTTCACCATACATCACACATGTAATATAATGATTATTATTTTTTACATCTGTCTTCTCCCACAGGTCAAATCGTCAATCAAGCGCACTGCAGTGAAGCTTATGCGAAAGCAAGACTGTCCGTGTATGAGGCGTCGACTTGGGGGCCGCCAACGGAACTCTTCGTACTCGCGGTGGTTCACCGACGAGAACACGTGTTTGAGCACCCTCCGGTCCAGTCCCTCTCGCCATCCGAACGGCGGCCGAATCAACTCCGACATGGCCGCGTCGCTGAACGGGGGCATCAGCGGGAACGTGGAGAAGCAGCCGTGCCCACCCGTCTCCACCGCCCCGGCCCACTCGCCGATCAAGGAGAAATCGGACGAGTTCGAGAAATACGAGCTCGGAACCATGACGGAAAAACCCCCGATTGACAAGGAAGCGGAGAAACAATGCGCATCGCCCGCTCAGGAAGATATTCCACTGCTGAAGAATAGACGCCAGGGTTCCGCAAGGCTGGACAATGGGAACAGCAACGGAAGCCCCCAGACGGGCGTGCGCGCAGCGGGAGAGGTCAAGTACCCGGATGATACCCCAGCGAAATCGAACGAAACGCAACACTTAACGGCGCATCAACTTGTGTGCTGAGACACTCATATAAATAATACTAACAATGCGCTTGAGAAGATGATTATGGTCGCTAGATCACGTTGTCTATTTTTTCTCCCCAAAGAACAGGATTCGTCCTGCATGCCTTCAATCGGTAAAGGCTGACACCAGAGAAACCAATGAACTATATAGCATGCTCGCTTTGATAGTCTGGTATCATTCTTATCAATTCATCCAATGTCCAAAATGAGGAAATCAAACGGTGGTTGATAATTTTACAATTTGTCCGACATTTCCTCCTGAACGCATGCGCAGAAAACAAGTCTAATGCACCGTCCCTTTCTGAGATCGTTAGTTTGGTTCTATCATCGCCGTTACAAGACTATTATGGCATGCTCACCTTGAAGCCACTGATCAACAAGCGCAGCTCATCGTATTAAACACGTGGACGTCAACGTCGTCCCGAGAGCAGATTAAACTGGTTTACTCTGAAACAAAAACAACAGAAAATAGCAACCGGAAATCGTCTGCTGCGAACGCATGGTAAATGAACAGGAGCACCAGTATGAACACATTTACAAAACGACAACGTTGTACTTCTTTTTTTTTATTGGAATTCAAAATGGATGCCAACACTGAACATGTTACCTTGTGCTGTATTCAAGACTTCTTCAAACGTTTGTCCAAAAAAAAAAAAAATGTTGCACTGTCAGCTTCCAGTACACATCATCATACTTTGAACAATGTGAAAGTCGTGGATACTTTGATGTTATGTCGTCATAGATGATATTTGATAATATGCATCGAATGGTTGCCTTTATACTAGGCAAGCCAAAAGCCAGCTCCTTCTAACGTATGCATTCACTTCGGATCATTATTGCGATTTTTTAAATCTTAGGTCAATGCCAGGAGTGGTTATGAATATGCATGAGGAAGACTGATTGGCTGCTAGCGTAACCTCACTGATCTTTCGAAATTTGTCTACCGTTGTCTGGCTTGTGATCAAACGCATGCTGTATCGAATGTGTTTGTTTGTCTTCTGTTTTAATGCAAGATCCACATCAATGCCTACAAATTTGATTTATTCCTTGTCGTTTGTTTCACATCTACCAATCATGGAAGAAGCGATAGTATCAACACGGGCAACATCATCATACACCACAAGCGACACCCTAATCACAGGTCTTTTGTCTCAAAATGATAAAGATGCCTTCTTAAAATATGTTGCAATGTCCCATTAAAGGTAATCAATATACATTCAAACGTCAAGTGTGACACATCTTTAAATACTGCAGGTGAGCTGGTATTGTCTGAGAGAACTAACTCCTTCTGCATTAATTAATATCCCTTCTTGATTAACCCCGACATTCTTTCACAAAATGGAACACCCCAGTTTTAAGATATTGCCCATAAGGAATGCGTGTATCTTCTATGACGGAGTCCTTGATCCGACTTTTCACAATTCATCCGTCTGTTTACATGTACAACCAGTATACAAGATACAAGTGGCGCTGTACGAACGTGACCTAGCACGTCACACAAATTTTTTGGCCAAACTGTAGTAATTTTTTTTTAATTTTGACCAGAGTTGATTGATGGCGTTCTCAACGAGTCTGAAACGCGTCCGAGATTTTCAAGACGGCCTTTGACACTTAACACTTGGCACTTGACACCACATCATATTTTTAGGCACATGAATGTTGCCAAACTCAAGTAACTTTATGTACACCCTAAAACTTGAAAGGTCATACGATGTGTTGTTATCTACACTCTGAAATATTATAATCATCTTTGTGTATGCATGGTTCGTTCAACATGTGTCAGATCATGAAAGCTAATGCTGTCGTAAGAAATTTTACCTGTGAATACTCAAGTGAATTTTCTTGTTAATGTCGCTTTAAAGAACATCGATATTTGAGCGAATACTATGCATATCAATACTCAATATTTGCTGATATGCTTTACAAAAGATATCACAGGCTCTGGTGTTAACCGAAGGTTTGACAATTGAAAGTGAAATTATTCATGTATGAGTGTTGACGGAACTGAATCATGAAAAAAAAAAATAGAAGAAGATATAAGGAATGCATCGATGCTGCATACTTTTGACGTATCCGACCGGGCAGCACATCCACCATGAATACTGCGGTGTCCAATGCGCACGCGTGAGGTGAATACACGATGATGTACTTGCTCGGACACAGGCTGCAATATCTAGGGCTATCATGCGTTCACCATATACATGCGCGCATGAGACACCGCAGTAATGGCGGATATGCTGCCAGATGAGATCCAGGTGTACAGGTAATTTACTTAAATGTCACCAAGGAATTTGAAAGGTAGAAAATACCAATTGTTATCAATTCATTGCGCATGAATTTGTGAGCTATTGCTGCGACAAGTTATAGTGGTCATTTTGAGTCCACGTGTATACTGCAAGAGGGATTGGCCTCTGCATGTATTTTTAACACATTTTCTAGGGGTGATTATCTTCCTTTCATTAACTTTATGTGAGATACCAACAAGTAAGATAGTAGGTTACCATAATATTAAAAAACAAACAAACATGGCATTGTGAATTCGTATGTATCCTATGTTGCGGTGTTTTTTTTCACCCCACAGTGTATACGAAGTGGTTTTTTACTAACATGAATATCCCTGTTGGAAAGAGCACAGTGTCCCACAATGTGAGAAACACAGTGTGTGGTGTGAACACAATGTGAACACATTGTGATCACAGTGTAAAATCTCTTCACACTGTTACATTCGAACGTTTTAGCAGTGTGGACACATTGTGAATCATCAGTTCACAGTGTGACACAGAACATTATACCATGAATACTCTGTGGAAACCAAAGCACAGTGTGAAATCATCTCCACACTGTTCAATTCGAGCTTTTTCACATGGTTGCCTATGTGACCACACTGTGTACACACTGTGGGACACTGTGTTCTTTCCAGTAGGGATGTATCACCGTCTTTCTCTTCATGCCTAATGTACATACAAAAAAAAACAACAACAACAAAACAAGACAACAATACCATGTAAAAATTGTCAGTTTCAAAAGTTACAACCGAATTGGCACCCCCAAACAAAAGAAATATACCTTTCTCTCTATTACTGCCTCTTTTGTTTGCATTTTGTTGTTGTTGCTGTTGTTCTCGTTTGCATTTATACCCATTTTTACACCGAGCTAAAAGCACTCTGTCGCTCTCCCTTTCGCTTTTTTTTTTACACCGTGCTCGAAGTTGCTAGACTCGAGCCTTCTCTTTTTCGTTGTCCCCCTTTCCCTCTCTTCTGTTTTCTCTATCTATCTATCTATCTATCTATCTATCTATCTATCTATCTATCTATATTTCTATCTATCTATTTATCTATTTTTCTATCGCATGCCTATCACTCTTTGTCTCCCTGTCGGTTCATCCTTACATTGTAGTCTGCCTATCTGCCAGGTGATTTGCCTGCATTAAAAAGATGGTACAGTTTCGGCTAAGATGGGGCTTCAGATTAAACGCTTTTTGGTGATGATTCATTTTTTTTTTTTTTTTGGACAACGAGAAGTTTTATGCATATGCAAGAGCATACAATTCTGAGAGGAATACAAAAAGTTTACTTGATGAACATTACTTTTTAAATGGCTGAGATATCCAAAACAAAGCGATCCTAATGAAAGATGAGACCCATCATTTACTAGGATCACTTTATTTTACTTTGTTTTTGGATATCTCAGCCATTTCAAAACTGATTTCCATCAAATGGACTTTGAATTCCTCTTAGAATTGTTTGATTTTTTGCATTTCATAAAATGGTTTCTAAGTATCTCACAAAATGTTAAAAGCTGAAGCCTCACCTCAACCAATACTATACTGTCCCTTTAACATCACACATCGATCTATCCATCCATTTTCATAACTACCTCTATGGTTTCTCCTTGATCACTCTTCCAAATACTGAAAACACGACCTTTTGTTGTCCTCGAAGTCACACATCTCTTCCCTACGAAAATCTTGATGGTTCCATGCCAAAAACAGACACATTCTACACGCCATTCTTCCGGTTTTATAGGAATTCTCTCGATTGTTAGAGGGCACAATCATGTCAAACTCTTTTGTGGTAGATTCCTTATAGAAAATGTAGAAAATAGAACTCTGTTCTCAAGTTTTCTATGAAATCCGTACTCTATTTTTGTTAATAGATCCGCTTTGGTCATAGCATAGTATTATTATTATTTCTTTTTTTTTTGTAATTGTCAGGGTCAGCTTTTCTTTATTCTTTTATCTTCAGTCTCAATTGTAAAGTCGATTGTCTCAAAATCGACGCGACAAATTCACACAAAAATGTCCATGAACAATTTTCATGGCAGGATTCTTCAGACAAACATAGCCATATCCATTCATCGTGTCTATTCCGGTCATCCTGTAAGTACGATAGTGTCAAGGTTTACAATCCCTACTCGCCCTCTTGTGCAATTATGATTTTTTTTTTTATAGATAAAGTCTTTTTTTTATTCGGCAAGAGATCGCCAGATCTTCCAGAGACCGCCATTTCCGTTCCATATTCCAAAAGAATATTTGATGAAAATTTGATTCATTCATCATTACATACATTGTACATTATGACGTCATCATGACGTCATCAAAAGCCATCTGAATTTAGATATTGGAATTTAACTTATGACATCAAGTTCTTGATTACTTTGCCCTTATGGGGGGGGGGTGCGTTGTTTTGTTTGAAAGTTCGATATGTGGTAGCTGACAACATTTCTAACCCATAATCCATTTATAATTGGATTATCTAAGTGGCAAATTGATACAATATTATTTTGGTTATGAAAATTAGGGTCAAAGCTCATGTCGTAGCAGCTAAATTTGAAGGTGAAGATGACCTTTAAAACACTTCGTGTCATGTTTGATTCCGTTCATGTGAAAATCCTCATGGTATAGATTATACATTAAATTCACCAAACTTATAACACCACCACACACTCAATTAGCACTAACATGCAATTTCCCTTTATATTGCTGGAAGGAGTCTGTCCAAATGTGTTCAAATTGTGTTTGCATATAGAAGTTGAACTGGTTAATATATTTTTAGAAAAAAAAATGAAGTCGTTATGCAAATTCATCTTGATTATGCAAATGGATTCATTGCTGTATGCACTGTTCATTTCACATTCTTGTATACTTTGTTAACGTCACATTGTATTGTTTACATTGTTCTCTGTGTATGTCATGTTTATGTCAAATAGTGAACTATAGAATTGAATTGAACGGTATTCTAAGTTGATCTCTCAAAAATGCAAGCTTTGAAGGGAAGATGATCTTTAAAACACCCTGTGACATAATTTTACTTTAATCTTATCAACATTTTCAACTCTCCCTGTATATTTTGCAAGACTTTGTTTACATAAACAATTCAAGAAAACCATGGCACTAAATTCTAAAATGATACGCAGATACACAAAAAACGTACACACACGCAATTTCTCTTCTTTTTTAACAAATATCTCAGAAAGAATTTCGCCCAAATGTGCCTAAATTTTGTGCGCATCACACATAGAACTTCTCGAGACAAACTTGTCTCAAGATAAATTCCCTGTCTACAGGTTATGTCTCTCCCCCTTGGTCATGCAAATGACAGTCATAAATGACCTATAAAGTTGAAGGCTTATTTGTTTTATAATATTAGACCTTTCTCATTTTCTTTTAATATTTATACTTTCATCTACGAATGCGTCTTGAGCATTTCATTAATAGAAATAGTGCAATATAAATTGTGATTTCTATTGTTATCATTCTTATTATTGTTGTTATTATTATTATTATTGTCATTATCATTATTATTATTATTGCTATCAATATCATCACACATTTTATCATTTTTCTAAAGAGGGTATTTTGGGTAATATGTTTATTCTCATAACGACATTTTTGTTATTGCTTTGTTGATATGTGAATTCCCAGTTTCAAAGATGACGAATTAGCAGCAAACTAAGTTTCTGGTCCTGCGTATCACATAACTCGTCTCAGTGACGAGTTCAAATCTAGTTTCTTTCTGTTCTACTTTTGTTTTGCTTTTAGTTCCAATCTGTTGTATTTGGGTCTTGTTTGTTCGTTTGTGTGTTTGCCTTGACTGACGTTATCTATCGATGTGGGTAATATCATGAGGGAATATAAACATTAGATTTGTTCTTTAACGTCATCATGCACATTCTCAAACACACACACAGACACCCATAACTACATACACTCATGATTTTAATACACACTTATTTGCATACGTACGTAATTGCTAAGTTCAGTTTTTTGCTTGTTTGTCTAGTCTGTCTTCAATCAAGTAATCATTTTGAATGATTTTTTTTTTATCTATGAAGCGTTTGACTTAATAGACTTACATAATCTCAACTGCACATACATGTTCTAATAGGCTCGGTCACAAATGCCTTTACGAACTGCTACGAACGCCGTATGAACAATTTTTAGACCATTTCGTAAGATATTCTTAAGAAGGCCGGAAGAAATAAGTGTTCGTAGAACACTTATTTCCACCGTAGAAACCACCGTAAAGCGGCCGTACGAACGTCGTAAGAACAACGTAAGAACCACACAAGATTTTTTGTAGGATTCGTAGGATCACAAGACAATTCTAGAAGCCTCAAATTCTTGATATGATCGTAAAAACGCTTTCAGCTGTTCATGAAGGGCTCTTGCGGCTTTCGTAGGAAAGAGTTTGGTATTGAGTCCGTACGATCCACTCCAAACCTTCATAAGACGTTCGTATAAGCTGCTCGTAAGGAGTACGTACACAATTTCGGCAATTGTTGGGTATTAGGGCGTACAAAAGTGTATGAAGCCAACCACGTTCGAAACGCCAAACGAAGTTCTAATCCTCATTCTGTTATCTACGAAAGAAATACGGAACTATCAACACGGCAGCGTCTGTTTGCAAAAGATCTTCTTACGAATGACTTGAGAATGACGTCATGAGCTGCACGTATATACGACTATCTTGGGACAACAATCGTAACATAGCCGTAACTATGACGTAACGAGAACTCCAGGTATTCTTGCGAAAAAAAAACAACAACAACATACGGACTCTAAAGGTCATTGTATAACAGAAAATCACTTCGTTTCTCAAAAAAGTCCCGAGTTGTTTTTGCGAATTAATAGGCATTCGTACGAATTTCAACAAACTCAAACAGAAAAACTGGCTGGAATGAATATTATTTATTTGTGGAAAATTGAGCAAAGAAAATGGGATTCATATTGCTCAATTTTCCCCTAATAGATTTCTACAAACTACTACAAACACCCGAAGAGGGAGATTTACGTTCGTATGAATATATGTGATTCTGCACCTCAAAACAAACAAAAAGTCGCCAGACATGAATTTTTAGTTAAGACCATATTCTGAAAGAGCAGACTTTAAGCTTTAAAATGATGTATAACTCAAATCAAATGGACTCTCCTAACCTATCTTAATATTGGAAAGAAAGCACAAACTCAGGAAAAGTGTGAACTGAGAAAAGAGGCTCTGAAGTACAGTGTCTATTCAAGCGCTTAATCTTTACCAAACCGTGCTGGCTGTGCGATGAATGGGACAAAATAACAAGAAGTAAACCACCAGACTAACAGCAATGAAGGGATTATCAGATTAAACTGAAATTAAGCATGCCTCATTAACCTATTCTGTCCATAATCAATGCCAACTTTCAAAGCAGTAGCACTATCCTTTCAAAAGACATTAGAGTTGAAAGTGAAGAGTGTGGACAAGGTTTTTCAGAAATGAAAAAGGGATTCTAAAGACCCACCTAATCACACTTATATTCTACCAAAAATGTTCGAGATAAACTGCTAAAAAAGACACTTTCCTGCCTGTTTTATGATACCAAATTTTAGCATAATGTAAAAGAAGACCCGCTCTTTCAGAAAATATGAAAAAGTCAAGTTCGGCTAGGTTGACCCATTTCACTTATTTTCAGTCCTCACGCAAAATCAGTGTGTGCGACTTTATGTTCGTTTTGAGGTGCACGGTCACATATGTGACCGAGGCTTAATACCTGGACATCCTACTGCAGAATACCTGGACATCCTACTGCAGACGCAAAGTGATTTCGTAATCGATCTGAAATAAATGTTTTGGAGTATTTTCTTTGCCTTTTTTATTGATATTTTTTTTTTTAGCTCGCTTGCCTTGTGTACGCGTGTAAATTGTGTTGTTTGTTTACCAGCTGTAATTGTAAATTCTGGCATATCGAGACTCACATCAGTTGTTGTTTTATTTTCTTGGTGTGTATATGTGTAAATAGTGTATATTTTGTACCAGATCATACAAAGGTAAAATGACAGATAGAAGGCATGTATAAAACATATACATTTGTGTGTCACGCGTAACTCTGATCACATTGTGTTACTGAACAAAGCATAATTATTATGTGTATGTCTAAACACGTTTGTTAAGAAATATTAAAGCGAAAGAAAAGCGCTTTCAAATCAGAAACGAACTTCATGTCTCCTTTTTTTCTGTCTTTTTGTGTAAAATTGCAGGATTAGATCTCAACTTCATTCTGGTAAATTAAAGACATTTGAGATTGAACTTGCTAAAAAAAAATAAGGAAATTCTGAGAAAAATTGGGACCCTTTATCGTAACTTAAGGAATATTCATTTTTATTTAACGAGTGAAGTGTCATTGGAAAAAATTTTATTACGTTTAAAAATGACTCTTAACTCGTTTTGCAATCAAATTCTATTATCAAACTCAAACTCGCTATCACGACGTATTTGTTTTGATGTGTATTAACCTGTGTAGATTGTGCAATAAGCCAGTTCGGGGTTCCACTTTGAGCCGATGAGCAGAAAAAGGCCAAGCTAATCGTACCAGCAGAGCATGTTGTTTCTAAATTCACTGAGATAAGCATCTGTGATGTAATGATTATTCAAGTAATCCTTTTAAGTGGTGCTTGCCAGCACATCCACCTGACAGCAAAAGTGGTATCTGATAATATTAATGGAAGAGATTGTGAATACATTCAATGCAAAATAATGAAATGGATGCTTTCCAAAATGCCAATGGAAGGATCATTCTGGTCATCTGTTCTACGCAAGTTCATCCTTTGTTTGAACATGACTGATGAATTCCATAAATTGTTACGTTGGGCAAGCTTATGCCTTCTGTCGCTTGAAACTAGTGGAGTGCCTAATGAACTGAGAAAGAAGAAAGGTTATTTGTACCCATGTGCCCATGAGCTAACCCCGAACTGGCTAATTCGAACAGCATAGAGTCCCTAAATAGAGAGTGTTGCGACATGGGAGGTCCGAAATTGAACACATTTTGGAAACAAAATGGAGGTTCAAATTCTTTCTTTTCAAAAGAAACAGATTCTCACCGCGCGTGAATAGAAAATTTACGTAATAGTGCAATTTCTGGAAACATGGCGGCGTTCAAATCTATGGTTGTCGCAACTCTCTCTATATTGGAACTCTAGAACAGCACTGCTTGGGGGGCACTCTGGTTTGTGAACAAACACACTAGTTTACTCTGAAACCAGATTTACTCGGAGATGTCCAATCGAGTTGTTCAGTAGACCCACTGACGTGGCAAGACGGGTGATGTTCGTCATTCCGAGAGTTCATTATTCCAAAGGTTCGTTTTTTGAAGGGATGGTATAGCATAGATTGAGGAGAAGACTCAGCTTTTAACTTTTAGGGAGAAACTTACGAACCACTTTATGATATGCAGAAAAGCATGCAGAAGAGGAATTCAAACTGTATTTGATGAAGATCGGTTCTAAAATGGCAAAGATATCCAAAACAAAGTAAAGCAAAGCGATCCTAATGAAAGATGGGTCCCACCTTTCACTAGGATCGCTTTGTTTGGAATATCTCAGCAATTTCAAAAACAATTTTCATCAAATAAACTTTGATATCCTTTTTTCGGATTAGATTCTCTTTCATATTTCACAACAGGTATCTCATTATATCAGAAATCATCATTAAAGGAAAAAAACGTTGGAAACCTGAAGCTACGTTGTACATCTCAACCGGAACTGTACCATGGTTGACGATATAAGGTTGTGGCGGAATTTCAATTCGCCAAGTATTTCTGCGTTCATTCAATATCAAGGCCACCTAAACAATGGCAGGTACTTAATAATATTGTATCTTGGGTCGGTGATAGTTTGTGTTGTTCTTGTCTAACCCTATAGGACTGCGAGCGTGAGTGAGCGTAACGTATTGAGTGACAAAGATATTCGTATAATAATGAAGGTTTGAGATGAAAAGTAAATGAGTAGCCTTGATAATATAGACTTCGTTTTCCACAAGTTGTTCAATTACCGACTGTTACAATTCAGTTATATTGATCGAAATTGGGTTAGTCATCATTAGGCGTTGTCACATCAGCCCGATAAAAATCTAAGCTCGAGATATTTTCCTATTTCCCAATTCAGAAAATAGCGCGCTATTTCGAAACATCGGGCTGATGTGAAAACGCCTAGTCTGTCATTTGAGATTGGTTTTACAGTGGTACCTAGTTTTTGATTGAAAACGTAAAAAAAAAAAATACAGATAAAACGTCAAATATAATGTTACCAATTTTAGATCCATTCATACATCATACATTTCAATCAAACCTCTACCGATCGAGAGAGTAAAAAAAAAAATGAAAATGAATTGGATTGAAATTGAATAGTATAGGATCGTTCCCTGATTATCCTTCCACGACACGCAAACTTTGCTCTATCGGACACCGAGCTCTTTCACTCGCCTTACACACAAGCAAGGAGAAACGTGCAGTGGTAATTTCACGTGTGCCAAAGGGGACAAACTATCACCCACCCCATCATCCTCCTTCCGCTCTTCTCCATCCAACTCAGATTCTTCACTGCTTTTTTTTTTTCCAATTGCCCCGCTTTTCGTGGCGTGGATGCGAAAAGCGTCACGTGCCTAGCTATATGGAGGGCGCGCAGATCGCGGGAAACTAGTTCACTACATGTATTCCGATCTCCAAGTGAACTGGGTTGTAATCGACAGTATACGATGAATGGAAGTGATACTGCCTTATGCGTAGGGGACTAGCAATGGAGACAAGCAGGTATATACTGCCAAGGGGTCTACTTTTAACGTGTTTTGTAAAACAGGCCTCATTCCAGGTTCGCGTGTCATTGCTGTTTATCAACATTCGGCAGTTCAATTAAACTTCGTGAAGGCCAGGTAGTGCAAATCTTCGATGGCATCGGAAATCGGCAAAAGGGTTCAGCTAGAACTGTGCCTTCTGTCAGAGCATAATGGATTACATATGCCTACTGTTATATCGTCCATTTCCGTTACCAACTGCTAGCTCTGATATACATTTCTCAATGATTTGATACGTACTTTAGTTAGTTTGTTTGTTTGTTTGATTTATTTTTCTTCCAACATAATTCCATACATAAATCAAAATCATTTTCAGTAATATCACATGGAATATCAGTATAAGCAGATTACAAGTACATGATTCAAAGAAGGAAAATCGATGTGTAAATTAATTTCATTAACAAATTATAAATCGTATTACCAATTTTCCAAATAATTACCTGAGAAATTATGCGGAAGAAGGACTGCCACTACAAGCAAAAGCTTGAGCACGTGGCAGCCTAGGGACCTATCTACATAATACACAAAAAATTATATTGTTTGCGGAATGGAGAAATACTACAAAATATAAAACACTGTAAATACATTATTTTTTTATATTCCTAGTGCATAGATACGAATAAGAGTAACGTGAAATATGATGGTGATGATGATGATGTATGATGATGTTGACAGGGTAATGATAAAGAAAAATGTGATAATGAAGATGAAAGTGATAGTGGTGATGCTGAAGATAATGGGAATGAAATGAAATGATAGACACAGAAACATTGCGTATATTTATTGTAGTTTTAAATCCAATTTAAAGGAAAAGGAATGTGATCAAACAAAACAAAATATATATTCAAATACTATATTCATAGATTATAATCTGACAGTAATGTAGTTTTCAATCTAGCCTTGAAAGAATATAAAGTTTTACATGATTTAACATAATCTGGGAGTGTATTCCAAAGATTTGGTCCATTGTGTCTTATAGATTTTTGTGCAATTAATAAATTGGGATTTATTAAATGAAAATTTTGCGAATTACGAGTGGGATATGAATGAACGGTATAATTCAGTTTAAAGAAATCGTGAAAAATGTTTGGAAGTAAGTTGTTCAAATACTTAAACATAAAAAGCAAAGAATGTAATGTATTTATATCAAATATATTCAGTGTTTTAACTGATAAAGAAGTGAACTGGTGTGGGCTAAGTATTGTGATCCAGTACAGATGCGAATGGCTTTCTTTTGTAGTATTAAAATAAATAGGGTTGAGTTTAGTTTTTGAACTTGTAGCCCACACTAGATTACAATACATAATATGTGGTAGGATTAAAGAATTGTAAAGCATAAAAAGAGTATGTTCAGGAAGATAACTTTTCATCTTTGAAAGAACACCCATATTTCTAGAAATACAGGTTGTAACATAACGTATATGATCATTCCAGGTTAGGTTTTCATCAACAAAAATGCCTTAAAACTTAATAGAACTTTACGTTCAAGAAATGCATTATCAATCCTAATATTATTTACAAGATCATCTGTGTAAGTTTTCATATGCTTAAAATAAATACAATGTGTTTTATCAATGTTGAGTGATAATTTATTATTCTTAAACCAGTTTGATACATTTGGTAACTCTGCATTAAGTGTAGATACCAACTATACCAAATATTCGTGTCATCGGCATATGATATAAATGATAATATAGACGACGAATTAACAATATCATTGATATATAACAAAAAGAGAAGGGGACCTAATATTGAGCCCTGGGGCACACCACATTTTTTCTGTAAAAAATTATATGACATGTCATTATGTATAACACATTGCTGTCTACATGATAAATAATCCCTAAACCACGAGAGTGCAACATAAAACTGTAACTTTTAAAGTAAAATATCATGTTGTAACTTATCAAACGCCTTAGATAAATCCATAAAAACTCCTATAACATGTTTTCTACTTGCCATTGCGTTTGTAATTTGTGACCCTGCACCTCAAAAGAAACAAAAAGTCGCCAAACATGAATTTTTAGTTAAGACCATATTCTGAAAAAGCAGACTTTAAGCTTTAAAATGATGTATAACTCAAATCAAATGGACTCTCCTAACCTATCTAAATATTGGAAAGAAAGCACAAACTCAGGAAAAGTGTGAACTGAGAAAAGAGACTCTGAAGTACAGTGTCTATTCAAGCGCTTAATCTTTACCAAACCGTGCTGGCTGTGCGATGAATGGGACAAAAAAACAGGAAGTAAACCACCAGAGTAACAACAATGAAGGGATTATCAGATTAAAGTGAAATTAATCATGCCTCATTAACACATTCTGTTCATAATTAATGCCAACTTTCAAAGTAGTAGCACTATCCTTTCAAATGTTATTAGAGTTGAAAGTCAAGAGTGTGGGCGAGGTTTTTCAGAAATGAAAAAGGGATCCTAAAGACACACCTAATCACACTATTCTACCAAAAATGTTCGAGATAAACTGTTAAAATACACACTTTCCTGGCCGTTTTATGATACCAAATTATAGCATTACGTAAAAGAAGACCCGCTCTTTCAGAAAATATGAAAAAGTCAAGTTCGGCTAGGTTTACCCATTTCACTTATTTTCAGTCCTCACGCAAATTCAGTGTGTGCGACTTTATGTTCGTTTTGAGGTGCACGGTCACATTTGATCATACAACTGGACCAAAGCCAAATCGGTAGAATAATTCTTTCGGAAACCATATTGATGTAAATTCAAAACTGCCTGATTATGCAAAAATTTATAAAACCTATCATATAATTTTGGAAATACTAGGAAGAATAGAAATGGGTCTATAATTACTAATTTGACAAAAATCGTCTTTCTTAACCCGTTGAGGACGGTTTGATTTTGCTACAACATGCATTTCCCATAGACACCTGCCCGAGTATACTCGGGACTCGTCCTCAACAGGTTAAACACTGGGTTTACCTTAGCAATTTTTAAAGAATTGGGACATTTTCCAGATAGTATGGAAAGGTTGAATATGTGAGTAAGTGGATCAGCAATTTGATATATAATTTGTTTGAGTACTAAATGTGCTTATTCTGTCACATCCACTTGCCTTACTAGAATTCAACTTTTTCGTAATATTAATAATTTCTGTGGGATTTGTAGGGTTTAAAAATAACGATGAGGAAATAGGGTCTGGCAAAAATTTCAAAAAATCTTCATTTACATCATGAATGTTTTTGCCAGATTAGGACCAACATTAACAAAAAAAAAAATAAATGCATCTGCTACATTTTCCTGATCAATAATACAATCGTTTAATTTAAAGTCTGTTTTTGGTAATTGTTGTTCTTTTTCCCAACCAAATCATTTATAATTTTCCATGTGGCCTTCATATTTGATTTAACTTGTCTCAACTTATCAGAATAATATACTTTTCGTGAATCTCTTATCACAGTTGTTAATCTATTTCGGTATATCTTATATTTTCTCAAATTAAAATCAGTAGGATCATTTATGTAAATCTTATAAAGCCTATTTCTTGTATGTATTGAACGTAATATCGATTTTGTTATCCAAGGCCTCTTCCCATGTTTATTATTCTTTTTAAACTTTACCAATGGACAATTTTTATCATAATAATATTGTATTTTTCTATTAAAATCATCATAAGAGGTGTTCACATCAAACTGCGTTAAATGATTCAATATTTTGAGGCGTTTCCTTTCTATACATTACAGGTTTGGATTAGTCTGCCAATCGGTCCAGTAAGGAATCATCTAACAAACATAATTACCATTAACTTCGTATTGACAAGAGGGAGAATAAAATAAATAATAATAAAGGATAGCGGACCATTGTATTTCCTATGATACGTGCCCAAACCCATCACTTCATCATATTTTCGTGACAATTAAATCAAAACTTGCTAGGAAACTTTCAATTAAGGAACAATAATTGCTTCAAACTCTTGTTTACTATCATAATAATTGTTAAGTTATTGCCACCACAAAGTCATGTGGGGAGAAAGTTTAATGTCATAACTTATCCAAAAATAATCCACAATCATTATTACGTAAAGGGAACTCCGGTTTCTTTTGTGTTTCTTTACACTTTAGTCACTAAAGTGTTTGCATATTCTGTGGATGTTGTATAAAGGATAGCTGAAAGCGAAGCGAGGACTCAAAAACAGGGGCAGAAACGATACCTCCCTCGAGTACAGCTACTTTCTAGTTTAAGAGGAGGACGATTGATGTAAATTATAAAAACCTTTTTACCAATAAAGTCCAACATTTTCACGCAGCGATCGTGGTTAGTTTCACCGTGATTAAGCTAATAACTAGCGACGTCAGTGTGGACTTTGTGACCTTCTTCATTAGGCACTTTTCGATTTGCACGTTGAGCCCGGCGTCACCGTGCTATGACGTATTTTTACGTACTGCGCATGCGTGAGTGTCGACCCCCGGCTCATTGCCCAATTTTCGAACGCGTTCACCCCGGTTATCTATGACGGAGGCGCCAGATCCCTGTAATGCTGGTTTTAGTTCATAGCTCCACCCCGGATAATATCCATCATTATGAATAAGTAAAGTTAATACAGCACAATATGATATTGTGCTTTTTTTGTTTATGTGTATGTGTGTGTGTGTGTGTGTGTGTGTCTGTCTGTCTGTCTGGATATGTATGTGTTGGAAACTTGGCAACTATAAGGGCGCTGTCAGTCACCCTTAAAGCATTCGTTTATTGTGTACACGAAGTGTCATTATGAGGCGTTTCGCGGCTATTACAGCAATTCACCATACAGACTCGTCGCTCAGCAGAACAACCCATGTGGCAGCAGCTGGATTGCACATGCATTGGTTTGTGCCAATTACGTAGAAGTAGGAGTTCATCCGTGTGCTTTCGGACAAGCGCACTCTGTCAATCCGGTATGCATAAAAAAAGGAAACAGAATAAACAAAAAAATAGAAAGATGAAAAAAAAACAAACTTGGAAACACACTTGAAATACAGTACAATACAATACAATGAATGTCTAATTCGCTCTTCCCATTAGACTCAGAGCGCTTACAAATTTTGTCATAAAAGAAACAGATTATTTAAAAGAAATACGGTAGAGAAAAAAAAAAATCAACATTTTGATCAATCTTAAATCTATCATTTAAACGCCTTAACCAATTGTGACTGTGAATTGTGACTGCAACAAAAGGATCCGAAAGTCGAGGCAGGTCGATTTTTCTGAAAATAACATGACATTATTCCCCTACTTTTCAGCTTTAATTTCATGTATAACACGACTTATAATAGTGCCTGGTTGCGGAGATATTGATGATTAATGAGACCATGTCGAGTGGTCTACAGGAAGTCAGCGTTTCAAGAAAACCGCCTTCAAAGTTTTCTTTCCGACGCAATCGTGATCAAAGACAGTTTTCACCTTTTGACAATAGAAGGTCTGTTCGTAGCAACCTCCGCTATGTTCATTCAAGCTTAACGCCAGCATTCTACGCACGACCAATCAGTAAACCAGGATGCAACCCACTCACCAATAAGATCACTCCCTCATTGCTATGGTCTAGCGGCGGCGCTATTAAAATCCAAATCTTCGAACACGTTTTTGTTCCACAGAAAGTCGGAAAATCATGGTCCAGAATAACGCTAGTTTCTTGCCTTTCCTTTAATCATTAAACTTAGCTTCGCAATTTCTGCAGATGATAGGCGAAACATTAGATTACAACATTACACCGTAAACAAAAATTCGGTGTTTTTTACCGATTTTGATGACCTCACTTCAAACTCTACTTTCTGGCTCGGCTCAGCCGTCAGCGACTTTCGGATCCTTTTGACGTGGCGGGTCACAATTATACATATGCATGTATAAACACATATTATGGATACACACATACACACAGGCCTATACCTGTGCAGAGCTGGAGATTGGAATTAGAAGAGATACGAATTCAGAGCTTTTTTGTTTTGTGGATACAGACTGCTTGATAATGAAGGGGAGATTATATTCGACACTCTTTATGCAGTAAAATAGAGAAAGAATAACCACAGAAGGCATAAAGCATATTTGTTGTTCACAGGACGAGAAGGTAACTCGTTATAACTCACCAAGGTGCATGGATAGATATTAAGGAGCTTTAGATTTTTCCCGACGCGAACGTTCGGAAGAAAAAAAAAATGTTCTGAACATGCGCAAAATTGTCATCTGAGTTTCCACAACGCGTTCTGGGTTATTAAAATACGTTCGCTCAATTTACGACGCAGAGAGCTACATTAACTTGACGCACCGATCGTAATAATGGGGGCTCCATTTCTTTTCTTTTTTATGGGTTGCGTCCTCGCTTAATCTAATGCTATTTTTCAGCACGACGCAGGGAGAGATGAAGAGAACGTCCGCAGCGCAATCGTCGTCTCAAACGTCCGCGTCGCAAATGTAAAGCTTAAGAGGCGGAAAGGAAACTTGAAGGAATAACGCATGCGTAACGAAGTTACAACAAACGTATTGACCTGAGAGAATTGATACCCCTCTTGTCATGCTTGTAAAGCCAAGTTGCAATCCCATCCAATTAGAGGTACTTTGACAATTCAGAGCAGAGGTCACCCAATTAGTCGCTGCGTGTTTTAAGGTTCCCGAAGGAAAACAAAACATGCGTATACTGTTAATCACGGAAAACGATGCTGATAATTGTTTCAATAATGCACCATTGTCTAATTCCCGTTTCAAATTACAGGTTTTATAAGAATGCATAAGCTGTTAATCACGTAAACGATGTCCATGTGTCCAATTTAATAAGACAAACATAATATACAAATGGGGAATTTTGCTGTCAGTTTATTGGTCAGTTTGGTCGAGAGACATAAAAATCATAATTGCATAGTACACATTGTGACGCCTTTTTTTCGTTAAGGCATGGATTCAAGTATTCTAGATGCAAGGAAGAACATACTGATGGGGGTGAACGGCTATTCAGTCGACAGATGGCCCTGTGGAGCCATGCACTGCGCATGCTCAGCGAAGGTAAGCATTTGGTTCCATGGCATTTGCTCCTGCGACAATTGCTCCCAGGAAATATTTGTACGCTCGGACAAGCATGAATTCTACCCACAACATTACCCTAACCCTAACCCTAGCCCACAAGCCTAACTCTTACCCTAACCCTAATCCTAATCCTAACCCTAACCCTAACCCTTACCCTAACCCTAACCCTAACCCTAACCCTTACCCTAACCCTAACCCTTACCCTAACCCTAACCCTAACCCTAATTCGCACATCACAGAAAAACCTAAAACCCATCACAAGTCTTTGGAGAAAGTAAGACCGGAGCAATTGTCGCAAGTGGAGCAAATGCCGTGTCACCAATCATTACATTCAATGAATCAACTTTCAGACCATTACATCATATTTATTCGACTATCATCTGAATCATGTGACTGGGATGACTGTTTCCGCTGCTACAATAGCAGTCTACTTCTCCTCATTCGACCACATCTGTATTGTTTTTTATCATTTTTTTTTTTTTTTTTTGGGGGGGGGGTACCTTGTAGGGAAAGGTTGGATCTCATAAAGAGTAGCGGGTGGAAAGGTCGAAATATGCTGCTACGTTCAGTTTTGTGTTCCATCCCACCCCACACTCACACACACACACACACACACACACACACACACACACACACACACACACACAAGCGCACGCAATCATGGGCAAAGGACACAAGCAACAACAGCAACCCTTTACAGATGATTAAATAATATATTAGTTGCACTCTTGAAACATCGTTATAGCATGGGTATTGTCTCAGGTCGTAATTCGCAGCTTTCATGGTACACATGGCTTCACTAGGTTCATTCCCATAGTACAGCGGGCAAGGTCGTCGACTCGTATGAGTCGTGCGAAATGGCGAAAATGAAACGTGTCTGACCCATGTTTACCAAACTTCTACTACATGGAGTGCCAACTATCATGTTTACAATTACGCGGCCGAGTGTGACGTGCGTATATTCGTGCAATTTGCCAACGGTTTATTGATCTTGACACACTGTGTTGTCTGCGCGACATACTAAATTTTTAAAGTGCAATTTATTTCTCTCCATGCTCGGCTATAAATGAGTCTGGCGAAAATCACCAGATCATATCCCAAGGAATATAAGAACTGTTATATCCAGACATATTGGTATGATATATTTTGTAGTATTTATATTGCTATGTCATCCAAATCACTAGAGACCTCAAGTAAGCATACCATGTCCAGACGCCGTTCCTCTGATCAAGCTCCATGTCGACATGTCCCACATGAGATCTCATGAGTTGTCCCACATGAGATCAAAATAAATGATATATGTTTAACGCAGGTCAATAACGCGAAGTTTTTAGGGCTTTGGATTGACCGAGAATTATCCTGGAAAACTCATATTAATTTTGTAAGTAAAATTTTGTCCAGAAATATTGGAATTTTAAACAAGCTTAAACATTTGTTCCCTGTTTATATTTTGCAGAGTATATATTCTTCTTTAATATCTCCACACTTTAATTATGGAATTTTGGCGTGGGGAAACGCAATCAATTTACTATTAGATTCCCTTCTTCGCATTCAAAAGCGAGCAATAAGAATTATAAACCACGCCGGATATTTTGCTCATACCAACTGTTTTTTTCATCAAAACAGAATTCTGAAAATTCCAGACCTATTTTATTATAATCTTGGAATTTTCATGTATAAACTAACAACTAATGAATTACCATCCGTTTTTATTCACATGTTCAAAAGAAATCGCTCTATTCATTGCTACCCCACTCGTCAGAGTGACGCCTATCACCTTCCCCGTACTCGCACTATTTTTGCAAAGAAAACAATTACATGTATGTTTACTGGACCCAGATACTGGAATGACCTCCCTCAAGATATTACTTCTTCCTTATCCTTATTCACCTTCAAACGCAAACTAAAACGGCTATTACTTAGTGGATACACACTACCCGGCTCTTAGCAACATTCTCTTTTTTAATACCCCCAGTCTTTTGTCTTTGTCTGCAGCTCCAAGTTACTTCACGATACCGTTATAGCACTTTGTGTGTGTGTGTGTGTAAACACGGCGAAATATGTACAGTCTCGCTTAAGCGATACTAAAGTATTCATGTGGTTCGTTAGTTCGTTTTTAATACTGATTTTGCACTGGTACAATTTAAGTTGGTCGAGATAAACATGTCCGTTCTCCGTATAATTTCACGCCTATAAATTCGGGAACCTACAGTTTTTACAAGCGTCATTGCTTTTATGTAGGCCCCATCATATTTCTGACATTTATTTGTGATATCTTCAGATGAAAATGACCATTTATATTTGTGTGTAATGTTAGTTTGTCTTTTTTTCTTCAAACATAAGATATGGTTGTATATGTTTTGTACTTTTGTTTTATTGTCAATCATTTTGTGATCCCATCACTGAGAAATGGAAATATGAAATAAACTTGAAACTTGAAACTTGAAACTTGAAACATGTTACGGCCTTTTATATGCTGTCGCGTTTTGTTGCGTACAAACCGTTTTCTTACGGTCTACTAGGTTTATCATGATCTCCGTTCACTGTCATGACATTCTTTTTTTTTTTACAGTTTATGAATCTCACACGGCATCCATGGCAATCACGGCCTGTCGCGTTTGCTCATCCCGTCCCCCCGCGTTGCCTCACGTCCATCCCGCTTTGCCCACGTGTTATAGCCTGAAACGTGACTGCCGTGGCCACCGGGAGTTACTATATTTAAATGGTGGAATCGTAGTATTTCGAAGAAGATAAAGAAGAAGCAGACAATGAAGGAGAAGTACGTAGTAGAAGTAGTAGTAGAAGTAGAAGTAGTAGCAGTAGAAGTAGTAGTAGTAGTAGTAGTAGTAGTAGAAGTAGTAGTAGAAGTAGTAGTAGTAGTAGTAGTAGTAGAAGTAGTGCTAGAAGTAGTAGTAGAAGTAGTAGTAGTAGTAATAATAGAGGCAGTAGTAGTAGTAGTAGTAGTAATAGAAGTAGTAGTAGTAGTAATAGTAGTAGTAGAAGTAGTATTAGAAGAAGAGGAAGAAGAAGAAGAAGAAGAAGAAGAAGAAGAAAGGAGTCAGCTTAAACAATGTTCCTTTAAGTGCAAGTCCATTCAAATAGATTTGCACTTAAAGGTAATCCTCAACATGTCTCTCTTATTTGTTTGTTTCTTAATGCGACCTTTGCTGGAATCTTCTCCTGTTATCTCATCTGACATCTCAAAATGAATGCGGCGTTAGAAGATTTACGCCTTGTCGGTGGTGATCATACTGAAACGGGGTGTTTGTTATTCAAGTGCATTTTTTGCCTCCTCCATGAAAGTTAAATTTTTGCTGACGTTTATTTGCTTGTTCATCTATTTGCTTGGTTGCTTCAATTGATCAATTCAGTTAATTCAATTCAACTCACTCGGCACAAAAAAAAGAAGAAAAAAAAGTGAGTACATTATGTAGACAATGAAACAAAAGCAATGCGTATACATGCATGTGTTTAACAAATCAACGCCTGGACCCTTTTGCATCATCTATAGAGCTTGTGAATTAATGGTGGTGCCCGAAAACAAGATTTATACAAGACAAATCAGTGGCTGATAGTAATACGCATTGTGAAAAAGTGGGGGAAAAAAACGTAGCAATATTCATAATGAATGGATGAGAAGCAGGTTTTCACACCAGCCACTCGCTATACACACACAATGCTCTTTTGGTACACAAAACATACACCCAAACACACACATACACACACACACGCACACACAAACACACGCACACACACACACACGCACACACACACACACACACACACACACACACGCACACGCACACACATACGCACGCACGCACACACACACACACACACACACACACACATACACACACACATTTCAAATGCAATGCAAGGATCCGAGCAGAGGAGAGAAGAAATCTATGATAGTAACCAACAATCTTCTAATTCATGAATAACAGTTCTTGAAAGTGTGCTGTTTGAATTACAGTGTTCTAAAGCGAGAAAGTGTAGTGCTGGACTTGATATCTGGACTAATTGAATCTAATTCATGTGCATCTGTAAAACGAATTGAATGAGTCTTAACTGCATTACATGGGCTAATGACATTCTCAGGCTGTCTTGTACCTTGATAATGCTTAAACATAAACATTTTTGTCCAGTTGAAATTTTTTTTTCACATTCATGAATTTGTTCGATTCATATAAATATAATTTTAATTTATTAGCATATAAATTATATAAATCGAACAAGTTCATAACAATCTTAGCGAACGCTTTAGTAACATAATATCATGTAACATATGTTTGCTTGTTTAATGTATTTGTTTGTCGAAGTTTCATGTTCTCCGGTACTATCTAGTTCATTATGATAAACCCATATCTCTATTTACCGCTTCAGAGACGGCATTTCGGCACGAATTTTATCACTTACTGTGACTGAATGATACAGCATCAGAATTGCGATGTCACGGGATTGTAATGAATATTGTTTGTCTGACAGAAAAAAAAAAAACCAAAACAAAACAAAAGAGCAAAGAGGAGAAGGAATTTTATATTGTGATGCATTACATTGTGTGTGTATCACTAACGTTCAGCTGTACCCTGGGAGAAACAGCTGTGCTTTGTGTTTCGATCGCTAGTTTTCACTTGTTATATGATAAAATCTGTAAGGCGTTGCTGGAATATACGCTGACACGTAACACTAGTACGAAGAAACGCAAGGGCGGTGTATTCTTCGTCTTTGGTGAAAAACGCGTACGCATATGCACAGTGTTTGGTTTTGTATTTATACTGTAAAGACTGGTAGACGATATCGAGATATTTTTTTTTTTTTGTATTATCTAGTTCTAGTGCCGTCGTTGCTTGTTATTGTTAGTTTGTGTGTATGATTGTTTTTTTAATTCTAAGACTTACTCATGTGAAGCACTAATTTGATTTACAAGTGTGTAGCCTAGATTCCTCGGTGTTTCCGATCTTTTTACTTCATCGCCACCACTAACGTATTAGTATTACATAAAGAGATCCCGTTTTCTTTTTCTTTTCTTTTTTTCAAAGAAGAATAAAGCCCCAAATTGCGGAATGAGTGAATGCAGCAGTAACGTCTGAGGAAAATCTCACAATTCATTCAAACTTTATAATATATATATATTTTTAGAGTTCAATGCCTTCATTCCTGCATGAGAAGACTACAGCATTTCCTGACGTCACGCATCGGCAACGATATAATTGAAATGTAATGAAACTCAACATATTTATCTTATTTCTAACATAATGAAAAAGCGCTTGACTTACTTCTTTTAGAAAAAATGCGGGGGTATCATATTACCGGTACATGTACCCTTTATGTAAGAAGCAAGCGGAGGAAGCCGAAATGTATAATTTTCTTACGAAATTATATTTGAAAGATGTAGGCCCTACTTACTACATAAAGTCATGATGAAAACATTACTATATTATTTATTATATGAATATTTTTACTAATTATACTTTTTGATGAGATCGTACTCAATGTTACATTACATTCTGATCCTGTATAGTTTCATATCACGATTACGCTGTTTGCTTTGCCTTGGCGATTGTTTGCATGAATAAAAAAAAGCTACAAAAAAGTCCAAGAATAGGAGATTGTGAAGCAATACAATGAGACATGAATTATGAAACACAGACACAGCTAGGAGGCTAGATTCACTGAAACTATTAGCTGTGCATTATTCAATATCCAGTCAATCGTCGCTACTAAGCTGTCCCGTTGTTTAAAGTCATAGACTCTCTCCTGTTTTTTTTTTCTCTCTCTCCGTCTCTCTCTCTCTCTCTCTCTCTCTGAACAATATTACAATAATAATTATTGATTATACATACATCCAAAGATACCTAAAGCCCCTCTAAGGCTTACTGTTGTAACACAATACATGGGTGACGTAAACCCTTTCATAGCACATATAGCACAGCATAGAGTAGAATGTAGACCTGAAACAAAACGAAAAAAAAAAAGAATGAAAAAAAAGAATAACAAGTCAGTGAAATCTGGTCATAAAGGAGCATTTTACATATAGGTAGAAAAAAAAATATGGACTTGGGGTATAAAATGAAAATTGAGTGTCATCTACCCGTCTCCCTCTCGCCTCCTCATAAAATCACCTCCATTTGAGATGAGACAGGCAGGACGGAGATATTGTGTTCTGATGAGAAAAGAGAGGGAACGAGCCGAAGTAGGAGATGTTATAGATCGAGGGAGATGGATGCATACCTAGATCGACAATTGGGAGGGGGAGGAATATATATAATATATCTTTCCATCTATCTATATATCTATCTATCTATCTATCTATCTATCTATCTATCTATCTATCTATCTATCTATCTATCAATGTATCTATCTATCTATCTATCTATCTATCTATCTTTCTATCTATCTATCTATCTATCTATCTATCTATCTTTCTATCTATCTATCTATCTATCTATCTATTTATGTATCTATCTATCTATCTATCTATCTATCTATCTATCTATCTATCTATTCACAGGGAATTAAACACCTAGAATAAAGTTATCATGAACAATGATTATCATGAACAATGATTATTATGAACAATGATTACTATGAACATAAATTTACTATGAAAGTGGCAAGGATACAAAAAAAAAATCACCTTTCTCTCTCCCCTTCATATGTATGTAATACTGATAAAGTTCTTTAATAGAGAGAGAGAGAGAGAGAGAGAGAGAGAGAGAGATAATTATGATAACTATACTATCTCTTAATGCCTTGTACAGCCTCTCTTATTGTCAGCAGTCAAATTCTCCTATATGAATATATCCCAGACTTCACTCTCTTATTTCAATACATTTTTCTCTCTTCCTCCCATTAAGTTACATTGTATCATACTACTTAACGAGTTCTCATTAGCACTAGGTCTGAGAACAAAAAAATAAGATCTCAAATTGAATTGGTTACACCCTTTTAAATTTCCCTGAGTAAGATGGATAATCGTCATGGTATAATCATTCTCCATGTGACGATACACACCCACTCTTAGTCATTAAAGTCTGAAACTGCCACATTAACTACATTACAGCCTCTCTCACTCCATTCCAAATCCCACGAGTATAATTTAACAGATGCTATCATTGATGACGTTAGAAGGCGGTTAAAACCCGCAGAATACCTTGAAGCTCACTAACTCTCAAAATGAGCCGTATTGACATTGACTAACTGCTACAGGTTAGAATAATTTCACGGAAGAGCGCCATCCCACGGCGGGTAAAGGCTTCAGGCTTAACGTGATTATAACCTTGTAAGTGCAAAGATAATCCTACTTAATATATCGATTCCTTAATGCATCTTCTATTGAGCGATAAAGACAAAACGCAAGTTCTAGCAAATTGGTGAGATCGTCCACTCCTTTTCCACTTTTTAATGGATTTGTAGCGTTATTCCGTTACTAAGCAACGCGCCCTCTCTCTCACTCTCTCACTTCTCTCTCTCTCTCTATCTGTCTAACTAATTAACTATCTATCTTCCTATCTGACTATCTATCTATCTATCTATCTATCTATCTATCTATCTATCTATCTATCTATCTATCTTTCTATATCTTACTAACTAACTAAAGAACCGTCTTTCTATTCATCGGTCTATCTATCTATCTATCTATCTATCTATCTATCTATCTATCTATCTATCTATCTTTCCATCTATGTAGAATTATCTTTTTTTTTTGTTGGCAGCGTAGACACGTTCGAAAGGCCAATTATTACACATCCGTAAATTCAAGATGCAAGTACATTTGACATTGACACAACGAGTTAAAACCGAGGACGAACGACGAATTAATTCAGAGTAGTCACGTAGAACACTCTTGCTAGAACTAGTCTATACGAAACACACGAAAATGAGAGCACGGTAAAAAAAAGTGACGGTTATTACGAAGAAAGAGAGTAAAAAAAAAATAAAATTGTTGATGTTTAAATTCCTTAAACCGTTTTTGCAGGCAGGTAAGGCTAAAAGGTGCACCCATTAGTAAGACGGAAGTGGCGTTTCCTGTAGTATTGACGGAAATGTGACCGATCGCTTTTAATCCACGATTTCGCAAATTGTTCGACCATTTAAGGAAAAAACAAAAACAACAACACCCTCCATCTCTTCTACAATTATGTTAGCTTATTTGTTTTGTTGTTTTGTTTATTTTTGGTATGACATAGAGATTGGATGTAATTGTTACCCATCCGAGGAGTACTACAAACATTAATGGAAGTTGAAGGTTATGCGCAGCATCACCCCAAAAACAGCAGAAGTTGGAGTACTGGATAATCAACGAAAGAAAAAGTGTCGATTTCACTGTATCAAACAGCGAGAACCGGAAAGCTATACCGTCATTACTGGAGGTAAATAGTGGAATTGTTGTCAGACGCGCAACGAGAAGCGATAATGGTAGAAGAGGTGGGAGTAAGGGAGTATTGAAAATGTGAAGTGGGGAAAAAACAGTGGAAAAGATGCAAGAATCAGACTACGGTATAACAAACCAAGCCCCCCCCCCCCCCCCCCTCCACCCCCACCCCCCCCCCCCCCACCCAAAAAAAAAAGAAGAAGAAAGAAAGCCCTGAGGTATAGTTATTTTTATCAACATTATAAAATGAAAGCTGTAATGGCACAAAGGTATCTTATACAAATCAATTAATCCGGTAAGTGAGAAAGAGGAAAACACTGAGGAAACAGTATGAGACGAGCAACAAGAAGAAGAAAGGAGGGTCAATGACCTCATCATTCAAGATTTTCTCTTTAATCTTCATTTTCAGTTGCCTCTTATGTATAAAATTTATGAAATATCATTCAAATAATAGTAGCAACACAATGCCAATATTATACGCGTGCGTGTGCGGTCAAAAAAAAATAAAATAAAGAGTAGAACCTGTAATCTCAGATTACATTGAGAACAAGATAAGAATAATAATGATAAAACAACAAATAAAATCCCTGCCTATAGGACAAGGACTCCCGGGTCTTGAACTCAGACCATTGTTTTAGAATTAATTAGAACTCTTATCTTTGAATGACACCAATAACGTCGCACATGACAAAGGAGCGAAGAGAGAAATGAAACAGACACAAAAATATATAATTACAGTACTAACGTCATCGTCTGACACGTTTCCATCTCTATCTGTAGACTAAACAAGACTGAGAGGGTGTCCTAGGGTCAGAAAGAAAGTGATGAGCTCAGAAGATAAGAATGTCCATTGTTCTTCAAAGGAGAGGTCTTCGGCGATATTCAGAAATAGATTAGTGTCACCTGAAGGAGCGATTTCTGACACTTCCCACGCGTGGCCATAACAGGCTACTGTATAAGTATAGGCAAGGAGTTACTGCATCTCAAGTCATCGTACTGAGCAGAATTAAAAGAAGTTATGGTGGCCCAGTGGTAAACCCGTGGATGCTCAATCGCAGGGTCCCCAGTTTGGGTCTAATCAGGGAGGTGCTCACCTCCCTGGTCTTATCAGCACCATCATTGGTAATGTTCTTTAAGCCATGAACAGAGTCTACAAGTATAAGCTGCTATTTTAGATTAATGCTATTAAAGATATTTTGTGTGTGTGTGTGTGTGTGTGTGTGTGTGTGTGTGTGTGTGTGTGTGTGTGTGTGTGTGTGTGTGTGTGTGTGTGTGTGTGTGTGTGTGTGAATGAGGAGTTCAAGGACATTTTTTTTTTTTCTCGAGATGCTGTTTTCGCGTATTGACACTCAGTGAGTGAACTATTGTATATCCTAGAGCGCATGGCGAAATTTTCTCGTGTTGTTAAATTCGCGGTCCAACAGTAATTTGCAAAATTCGCGAAATTTAAATCCTCACGAAAATATTGCCTAGCCTTCCGAGGGGGACTTAACACTATCGATCTTCAGGTTGTTTGTGCTTAATGAGAACAATTCTTATCGTAATTTCCGTCTTGGTAGGAATTCAGACGCAAATTAAGCATGATTTTTTTTTTTTTTTTTTTACATCCTGACTGAAACCGCACCGATCATAAAGAAAAATACTAATAGAAAGAGTCTCATTTTGTGTTATTTGGTTTTGCTTTGTTTGTTTGTTTGTTTGTTTTTGACATGATCACTGAGAGCAAACATACAAGATGGGCTGTAGCTTTCGCCTCAACCAGGGTGGTAGTCGCCCAGCAGGTGTTAAAGGGATTGTATAGTATTGGTGGAAGTGAGGATTATGCTTTAATATTCTTGAGAGATACCAAGAAACCACCCATGACTGCATGAGATGACGTCATAGAGGATACCATTTCTACAGGAATTCAAGTTCATCAGATTAAAATTGGTTTTGGAATGGCTGAGACATCCAAAAACAAAGTCGAGCAAAGCGATACTGCTAAAATGCGGATCCGACCTTTTATTAGGATTGCCCTGTTTTGGATATCTCAGCCATTTCAAAACCAATTTTCATAAAATAGGTAAGGAATCCCTCTTGGAATTACATTTTCTTTCATATTTCATAAGGGTTTTTTTTTCTATTATCTCACAAAAAGAAATGTTAGAAACCTGAAATTAGGTTTCAAACCAAAACTATATGAAGAGTTTGTTCGCAAAAACCGATAAGTCCATATTTGCCAACTGGAGATATTTGCGATTAAAGGTCAAGAAAAATAGAGAGAATAATAAGAAAATTTTTGCTTCTTTTAACCATAACTTCAAAAATGTACCTTTATATGAAGTGACCAATATATCATTTAAAAGGTATTATTTTGTACTTTATGACAGAGACCGTACTTCAAAATCTTAAAAAAAATGGACTTATCGGTTTTTGCGAGCAAACTCTTCATATGATTCCTTTAACTGATGCATCCGTGGTCACTGCATGCATCATTTCAGCTGCTACTACACTCTAAATCTAGGCTCGATTTCAATGATTATTAGGTGATCCGAATATCCTCTCTGGTCACCTTCTGTATCTGTACGACTTTGATTTATTTATTTCCTTCTGGTGCTAACAGCCATGTGGCGGTATGTAATGTCAGTTGATTTGGAAACGGATCAATATGTCAGCCACTCAATCTGTCAATGTTTTTTCACATAGGTCCAATGGATCTAACGTATCAACAGTGGTGCGTTTCGCCAAGATGAGATGATGCGTAAGATTGGAGCCCAATGAATATTGTCCATGTCGTCTCCGTTCCCTTGTGTTTGACTCTACGGCAGATTGCGCTGGTCACAATGCTTATTACACCTTGAGCTGACATGGCGGAATTTCTGTGATATTTCCACACGTTCCTGACATTTGTCTTCCTCACTGAAATCATTTTTTTTTTCCAAATTATCTTACTGTTGTTGTTCTGGCCGTTTTCTTGATATCAAGTTGACCTCGACCCTCGAGTCATGACGCTAAATTTTAATAGGCATACACGGCAGGTTGTGGTACAATTATAAGAGCAATCTACAATTGGTGGAATTGAGACATCTAGAGTGTAAGTGTGTGTGTGTGTGTGTGTGTGTGTGTGTGTGTGTGTGTGTGTGTGTGTGCATGTGTGTGAATGCGTGCGTGAGAGAGAGTGTGCATGGCAGAGAGTTGTTGATAATTTCAGGAAGGATTGCCCGATCAGAAGTAAAAATGGTTTGTTTTCTTTGTCTCCGTGGTGTTTTTGGTGTCATTTGACTTCTTCTTCTTCTTCTTCTTCTTCTTCTTCTTTTTCTTCTTCTTCTTCTTCTCCTTCTTCTTCTTCTTCTTTTTCTTCTTCTTCTTCTCCTTCTTCTTCTTCTTCTTCTTCTTCTTCTTCTTCTTCTTCTTCTTCTTCTTCTTCTTCTTCTTCTTCTTCTTCCTCCTCCTCCTCCTCCCCCTTTTCCTCCTCTATGGGGGCGATGAGAGGGATCAGCGAGGCTCTATAATCCAAACACTGATGGACAGATTATCCCCATTTTCCCGAGATTATCCCCTGTTCATGTCGAGGGTTAGACTGAGATCAGAAGAGATTATCTCAGCCCACTCTCGTTTTGGAAAGGATAACGGCAGCGAAGGTCTCTTGGTGCCAAGAATACAAAACAGGAAAAGTATACTTTAGTAAAAACAAAACAAACGCTGATGTACACAATCATGGATGGAGAGCCGGGGGTGGGGGGGGGGGGGGGGGTAGCGTCTAATGGAGTTCATAGAGAACAAGGTTGATATTGTCTATAAAGAGACATACAGTACAAGATAATTATTTCCATGGGATGTAGTTGCGTCCACCTCGTCCGCATCCTCAAGAAAGCGATGGCGAAATGTAAATACATACAGCGTTTTTCACGGCACTATGGTTCGTGTGTGTGCGCGCGCTTGTGTGCATTTGTTACGCAATCACCATAAACGAAGGCGAGAAAATCAAAACGTTATTAACAAATAGCGAGAGGGGGGGGGGGGGTCGGGTAGAAATGTAGTAGCCTTGCTTTGACAAGTGTCATTCTACTTCGTTGAACACGAGTGTGCTTATCATCCACTGATCATTCACCATCATCGTCGCCGCATCATCAGCCTGAAGATACTCTGTAGACTCCTCCTTGTGTGTGGACCCGTATTTATCGAGGAGAGGCGCACAGCGGTATAAACATTGAAACTCGACGAGCCCGTAGCAGTTACACGTGTGTATGAGGCAAGCCGCGCCAGCCTTTCAAATCAGCCGGCAGGAAAGAAGACCTTCAATAACCAATCCGTGTGTTTTCACTTCGGATTTTCGTGCGCTCATCCTTTCTTGCTTTCCCCCCTTCCCTGGGCTCTCGCTATCTCACACTACAGCACTTCTTGTTCCCTCCTCCACTCTTTGATTAACCCCCCCCCATCCCTCCCTACTCCCATTTGCTCGAGTTGTCTCTCCCTCTCTTCTTCGCATCAGTTGGTGCTTCGCGCCCAGGAGGGAAATAACGGCTCGAGTTCTGTTTCGGATTCATGTAAATCTCCGCTTCGACCGAAATTCTGGTCCTCTGGATAATGTTTCTGCTCGGCTCAAACCTCATCCCTGCTGCTCGCGCCACACACCACCACTTCGACGGCATCTCACGTTTCTGGGGACGATAATACCCTGATGCCACACGCTGGATACCGGGAGGTCTTTAAGAAAGTCGCATTGTATGTATTATGGGCGACGGGAAAACAATAACAACAAAGGGAGCTAGGTGGAGAACGCGTTTGAGGCACTCTAGAAACACCCGCCTTGTTCTTGTGAACTGAAGAGGAAAGAGGGAGGAGGTGGGCGGATTCTGATGTTAGGCGGAGATTGACTCCAGGGGAAAACTGATTCCTTCTTCCCCTCTCTCTCGTTTTTTTTTTTTTTTTCTTAATTCTCTCTTTCTCCCCAAGCTAGGCTGAGGACTTAATGCCAACCCTCATTCGCGGATTTGTCAGTAAGCTCAGTGGCACCGCTCTCCTCGGCTGGGCCTATGGACCTGTGCTTACAGCGAAGGGATCAGCGGCATAAACCAAATACATTCACTCTGTATCGCAAGCAGATTTATTAAATCATCCTATGCCAGGAGTGCAGGGTTCTGTTCCACTTTTTCGTCTTATTTTTCATCTTAAATCGAGACCTAATTGCAAGAAAAATTCTTCAATTGCAGCAGGGAAAACTCGTAAGCGACATGAGACCACTTCCTGAGCTGAAAAGAAACACAAAAGCAAGAAAGACAGATAAAATGGAAAACTTTGTGGTGTCGTTTTCTGTTTTGGAGTTGTGGCAATCTTGTTGTTAAAGACGGAACTTGGTGAAACAAACTCTAGATCCTGGACTGGACAATGTCATTTTGGAGCTGGACTGAAAGGTGAACTATCAGTCTGTATTATTTATGTGAAGTGAACATACGATACCATTTCGGTATTAGATATCGTTATCGGAATATACGCATCATCGTGCATCTGATCCATTGATTACGATGACCGGTCCAAAGGACATCGCCATGGGAAATCTCTACCGGCCTTTTGGAGTGAGGGGCGGCGCTTGTCCCCGGCTCGCTCGCTCCATAACCATGATCCTTGTGATGCACGCGGCCTGTCTACAAAGGGTAAGTCTTCGTTTTTTTAAAGTGTTAAAACCTCCTTGACTCTTCAATGGAAAAAAAAAGCTGGTAGGCTTCCCATAACGGTATCCCCGAACAGGGTCCGTTGTCAATTAATGTCAATAGAGCGCGGATGATCCCCATTGAAGTCGGTTGACGCATGCACAACCCCTTCCTCTTTCATCCGCCTTGTTCCTGCAAGACGTTCTTTGATGAAGATGAAGCTCCTCTAAGGAAACGCAACAATGGGGGCGGCGGCGCGCTAACTTTCGGAACTTTGAAGCTTTGTTCGCGGGAAGTTGTTGAACCCCTTCATAGTTTCCTACCCCATTCTTGTCTCTTTCAAACGTTGATTTGTAAGCCTGGGATTCATCTCGAATAGATGCCTTTTGAAGTCTCTTCCGACTTACCGATAACGGGACTCCCTTTTCTCGACATTAATATACTTCCCTTCCTTCAATTCATTTCATTTTCTACCAGCGATAAACAAAGCGTTGTTGAAAATGCACCTAATAATCCGCCCTTATGCGTTGCCAGGTTATCCGCGATGCGGAGGCCCATGCCGCCAACGCTTGGGCATGAATGAAAGAGGTCACTTGTTAACCCCCGTCCATAGCCACTAATTGATATCGTGCTCTTATCGTACTCTAGAGGACGGCACGTTTCATGTCCGCAAACTTCATCACCTTGTGTTCGATCACTTCCAGAACATAGAAAATACTGATAACGCGACTGCAACAAAATGTGTTATAAATGCCTTACAGATATCAAAGTGCACGGCAATCGTAGCCTTGGAGGCGCACATCATTGTTGGTATTAATTAATATTAAAGCAAACAAACTGACGAGAAAATAAACCAATGTTTTAAGTAGTAATACAAATCACTTACACTATCAACTATGATGGAGCATTTCACCCTGCAGACAAAGGGTTGACCTTTTATAATCACTCAAGAGGTGAAAAAAGGTTTTGTTTTCTTGCCGATTGCTTTTTTTTTTTGTTAGAAGGTTAGGATTATCAACACATAGATCAACAGGATGTGAACTGCACGCATGACGACACTGAGGTTGTTTATCGACATTACGATTGTCACAGATATCGTGGTCTATTTTTCAAGGGCAATTGTTCAGTGTTAGATGAAAAACAAAAACACAACGAAAACAACCATAGCATCCCGAAAGGGTGATACCGTGCGCGCTGAACTGCAGCAACATAGCCAGGGGTTTCTTTTATTCCTGTTTTGAAATCAAAGAAAACCCCGTGGAATGGCTTAAATCGCTCACTTTTCACAGTCATGTGCAAACACTCCGATTCTCTCAGCAGCGAAGTCAAGCGCTGTTCCATCAATAGGGAATTTGATAGCGATCGATGACGCTATGACCCCTCATTGAAAGTAGGGCCAGTCAGGGGCTGAAGTACTCTTTTTCTTCCTCCTTCTATGTCTGTCCCTATCCCTTCCCCTTCTTCGCTTCATCTTCTTTGCCTTCTCTTTTTCACCATCATCATTATCATCAGCATCCTCTTCTCCTTCCTCCTCCTACCTATCCTTTTCATTTTTGTCTCCATATTCGTCTACTTCTTCTTCTTCACTTTCTTCTTCATTTCCATTCGCGAACTAGAATCTACTCGGTGACAGCATGGATCTACGAGTAGGCTGTAAAACGAGGAATATTCGCGTGCATTTAAATTTCGCGAATTTCGCGAGCGCCAAGATTCGCGAAATTGAAATGCACGCGAAAGTTCTTGTCTACACTATATGCTTTGAATGCCAGTGCAGTTCGCGAAAATTTTATGCCGCAAAAAAGGCCGTCGGCACCAATATCGCGAAAAATACATGCCGCGAATATATCAATCATGTTTTACAGCGGCAGTAGCTCCATGCTGACAAGGTGGGACGTGGGAAACACACAATGTGTGTAGACTACACAATTGTGTCGTCTATCTTCTCACAATTATCGCATGGGAAAGTCAGATTTCATACGTAACTCGAGGTTTTCATGCAAGATCCCAGATTATAGATATACCAACAAGGAGGTAGTACCTCCTTTGATACACACACAGATGCACCCACGCACGCATGCACACACACACACACACACACACACACACACATCATCTCTCACAGTCTCTATTGTGTTATTATGACGTTATATCACGTCACTGAGGATATTGTTATCTTTGACTCAAGCAGCTGCTCACCCTTCAACCCACGTGATCACAGGTATCGAAGTTACACACATGTATTAACCCTCTGCCTGCCACACTGTTTCTCTGTTTATTTATTGTGTGTGTGTGTGTGTGTGTGTGTGTGTGTGTGTGTGTGTGTGTGTGTGGAATTTGTACACACTCTTTTACTCTTTGGTACAGGAAGGGTTAAAAACATCTGAAGGAATTGGTACACTCAACAAGTAGCTCCGTCTTCTCGAGAACATTCGTTTGCTATCGAAAGGAGCTTCATGTAGCGCATATTATTATCGTACAGCAATACACGATGGGCTTTTTTTGTGTATTTCAGTTGTTTGCGAATGCACACACACTGACGAAAATTTCTTCAGGATCTTTCTGTGGTGATTTTAGTGTTTGAAAAAAAACCAACAACAACAACAACAACAACAACAACAAACTGATTCCACTATGAATTCCTGTTTTGCCTGAACCGGATCATTATGATGTCATTATAACACATTTTTACATCATATATATATATATATATATATATATATATATATATATATATATATATATCAACAAAAACACAAATGTAACAAACACGCGCCAAAAAAAGGGAGAAGATTGAAATAAAGTGGATCTTTCAGTCTGTTACCTGAACGCTTGTTGATGGAGCTCTTGCCATAGCAATAACCACATCCATACTTTGTATAATCCATCTGCCATCAAGTGTGTAAATTATTAAATTATGCCAGTAGTATCTACTCCTTCGTGATACATGAAGCTATGACAGGAGGAAAAGGAACGAATTTAAAAATTAAGGTGGAATCCTTCCGTCTCCTTTTCACGGTGCGAACATTCCAATCGAGCAGGTGATTAGACGCTTTTCTATTGACGCTTCTTTTTAACTTCTTGTCTATCGCTGTTTCTAAGAGCAAAACCACCTCTTCAGAAGTGTCGATTTACTGTCTGTCAAACAGGTACTGCAAAGAAGAAGAAAAAAAACTATTGCATTTCCATCTACTGGAGATGTTGTTTTTGTTTTGTATTCGTTAGTGTTTTTTATGGTTGTGTTTTACCTTGCTTTGTATCTTTTTAGCTTGCTTTATTTAGGGCTGTGCCCGTCAAGTTTCACAAGATTTCAGCCTAAACAGTAATCATTAAATTAAAACATTTACTGGAACTCGATCAAGGAACCATCTAGATCAATGTAGATTCTTGGTGAACCGTGTAAAGGCCGCCGTCTCCATCACCATAATTATAAAAATAACCATGACATTGTGAACAAACATGTCACAAATGGTGATCAAAAATTGTCCTCTCTCATGACTAATGCAAAAGATTATTTTGGGTTCATATTATTTCAATACATGTCACTGATATAACTGTTAAGGAAATCAAGTGCGTCACTAAAAACGGAATTTGGTTAACAAATGAGGGGAAAGTTCTTAACTCGGCATCCAGCCGAGACACTCTTCAACAGAACTAACACAATAGAAAAAAAGGAAACATCTAAAATAATTGAATAAAATAAAAGTCATCGTTTCGCACTCTGAAATTGAAGTTTGTTAATAATAGTACGTCGGAACGGGCGGGCTTTAGGGCGTGTGACGTTAAGGAGTGAATTGACCTTGCTGTCTCCACTGTCTCTCTGGTATAGTTGACGCAGTGCCCTGCACTCTCCTACCCCTCCCTTCTTTGCTACCCTCCGCTCACCTCTTCTTAAACCCTCATAATTCCCCTACAAATATGTTACCCATCACTGTTGTCAGTATCCCCCACACCCCGCGCGGAGAAGCTATATAGTTGTCCGTACTGCGTTTGCTGTGTAGTTACTCGCTTATTTTTGTTCAGATGGGTGTATAATCAACATCATGATGCATTATATAGATCCCCACGCATTCCACGTTGAATAGATAAAGGGAGATGTGTCTAATGAGTAGCCGATAAACAGTGGAGTGATAAAGTCATTAATATAACGAAGCCGCGCAACCGTGTCAACCGGTATAGCAGTAGCACGTATTGTTGGCGCCCCACCCCCATTTCTTCCCTTCTTCCTCCCTCCCCCCCCCCCCGCCTCTCTCTCTCTCTCTTTCTCGCTGATGACAGTGTGTTTGGATCTACAGAAGATTAGAAGTACTGAATATCTAGATAAGCACCAACTGTATGACGCGGGCGTTGCTCGGGTATTGCTGCTGTTGGCTCCTCTATTCAGTGGTGATGGGCGGTTGATGACGTAACAGTTACAGGGGGCATGCAAGGGTGCGAGGTGTTATAATAATTATAATATAAGACTACATTAAATTATAAGTGGCCTGGGAATTCCTTAAGGACAGGAAAGTTATTTCATCGGGCTTGTACATTTTAAGCAAATTGCACAGTAATCTACAAAAATGACACCTTTTTAATTAGTTATCTATTTTTCAGTTCGATTTAAGCTCAATTGGTATGGAAAGTTAAACCACTCGCTACTGCACTGCAGGGTTAAAATCGCACAGCAACAATTATTGTGAGGATATGATTGCCATGGTAGCAGTGCTGCGATTATCAATTATTGAATCTCGAGAGATATCTGTTGTGCTCGGAAAGTAGAAATTAGTTACCCCCCCCCCTTTTTTTTTTATCCCATCTGATGGTGTAACTTTAAGAAGCCGTTCTCGATTTACCAGCCCTGGAAGAAGAAAAGGTAGGGAGAAGAACGAAGAAAGTTCAAAGAGAAAGAATGATAGCAAGAAAAAAAAAAGGAGGGAAGGAGGAAGGGGAGGAGGAGGAGGAGGAGGAGGAATTGGGTGTTCTAGTCAAGATCGGGAGCGACTTTACATGTAACTGGGACATACAGGGATGCTGTGTTGCCAACTAGTTTAGGGCTTTATCCCCTGCGTCTTTGTGTACCAAATCAACCGTCAAAACTGATATAAGTGTACATCTTCCCCTCTTTTTCTCATTCCCCGATCCCTCTCTTTCTCTTCATCTCTCTCTCTCTCTCTCTCTCTCTCTCTCTCTCTCTCTTTCTCAATTCTCTGAATCCATTCAGTCGCCCTCCGCATATAATGAAAGGCACGTTTGGAAACTGTGCCAGCAAATCGCGACTCGGCGATGTTGCACTTTGTCGCCGAGATTTAATCGTTCACTCTTGTCCGTGATTGGTCATTTCCTAGTCGAGGGGGGCAAGTTCAGGTAAACGGTGGCCGAACAGTCGTCATAATGTCAACATGGATCAGTGTATCTTTATGTTCGTACTTCCTCTTTTTGTGTGTGTGTGTGTGTGTGTGTGTGTGTGTGTGTGTGTGTGTATGTGTGTGTCCTTTTAGAAGTGGTGAAATGTGTGGGTATATCAAGAAAGATGAGCAGCGCGGAATGAACAACAGATTTGAGATGACGGCCAAAACGAAATAACCGTACATCTTCATTTTTCGCGTCAAAATAACATAAAGTGTTGGACGAGATATCTTACAACCGCTGGCATTCAACGTCCCCTCGTGGAAAAAGGAAAGAAAATCAACACGACTTTTCTGTAGCAACAGCAACTGCTTGCCAGGTGTCATCGTACTACAATCTATAATAATGATGTTTGCGTTTAGACCTAAGTCCTTTTGATATGTAAACGTCGTGGGGAATTGTGTCATTGATAAATGCTAACGCCCTCTTTTTGTTTTGTCTTGTTGGTTTGTTTGTTTACTAAGTTTCTGTAGCAACATCAACTGCTTGCCGGGTGACATCGTACTACAATTTAATGATGATGTTTGCGTTTAGACCTAAGTCCTTTTGATATGTAAACGTCGTGGGGAATTGTGTCATTGATAAATGCTAACGCCCTCTTTTTGTTTTGTCTTGTTTGTTTGTTTGTTTACTAAGTTTCTGTAGCAACATCAACTGCTTGCCGGGTGACATCGTACTACAATTTAATAATGATGTTTGTGTTTAGACCTAAGTCTTTTTTGATCTGGAAACGTCGTGGGGAATTGTAATAACGCCTTCTTTTGTTTTGTCTTGTTTGTTTGTTTGTTTGTTTGTTTGTTTGTTTTGCTAATTTTCTGTAGTAACAGCAACTGCTTGCCGGGTGACATCGTACTACAATCTAATAATGATGTTTGTGTTTAGACCTAAGTCCTTTTGATCTGGAAACGTCAAGAGGAATTGTGTCATTGATAATGCAAACGTCTTTTTGTTTGTCTTTTGTGTTTGTTTTGCTAATTGTCTTGATGATTCATGACAGGCGGTTAAATTATTTAGAAAGCTTGATGCAAAAAAAAAAGTAAAAAAAAAAAATAGAGAATAAAGGACACGCTATCCTTTGCCGCCTGTATGTAAACTTAGCCCCTGTCGCCGGATGTAGCGTGTGCTAAGTGCCTGACATGAATTTCTTGGGGTGAAATATTGGTCACAGCGAGCTTTAGCCAGGACTTTAGAAAGCCATTTTCGAACGGAGGGGAGGGGGGTACATAATGGACCAAGTGGCGTCGTATAATGGATAGATAGTGTGGCGAACCAGACAATGGGGTCCAAAAAAGTTGAGGGTACCGACATGGGATGTGTGGTGGGGTAGGATTGTCGTAAGGGGTAGGGGAATTAAAGGGATAGGATAGTCTTTGTTTAGATGGAGCTTCAGGTTGCTATTTTTTTTTTTTATGACAATGAGAAAAATCTTCTGAAATATAGAATATCATACAATTCTAAGAGGAATTCAACTTTCATTTGATGAAAATTGGTCATGAATTGGCCGAGATATCCGAAACGAAGTGATCCTGATAAAAGGTGGGACCCACCTTTTATTAGGACCTCTTTGTTTTACATTGTTTGAGGATATCTCAGCCATTTCAAAACAGATTTACATGATCAAATAAACTTTGTACTCTTCTTAGAATCGTACACTCTTTAATATAGGTTTTCCCGATCAATTTCATACTTTTGTCACTCAAATTCATTAATGTGCATTCAAATTCACGCAGCCCACGCACGCGAAAATATTGGGGCATTCAAATTCAGAATCCGAGCGATAAATTTCATTAATGAGCGTTCTATTTCGTTTTCGTGAAATCAAATTCACGATTGGGCATTCAATTTCAAAATGCGAGCACCGACTTTCCTTCTCGTGCGTTCAAATTCATGCGATAGTCACGTGATTGTCCCAATGAGCTTGTTTGGAGCGTTCAAATTCATTTTTAGGCGATCAAGTTCCTACTTCGTGCAATCAATTTAACGAGGAAAATGAAGGAGACTTTTAAGAAAGGAAAAAGGGTCAACACAACCAATGAATGCTTGCATACAGTGTAATTAGGATTGTTTACATGTTCTATATTGTTCTCTGTTCATGTATTCTTTGTTTTTCATCTCAATAAATTTCAAATTTCAATGTCCAATCAGCAGTGCATCCAAACAACACAACGACTAGTAATCATATTTCTTGATGATACTGCCTGCTGACAACGCCCCAACACCAACCACATAATGACAGTTCATCAATTTAAGACAAACTGACACACAATGATCTCACATAGTCCCGCAAAATTAAATCAATAAGACAGCAATACACAACAAACAATACGTATAAAATGCTCATGTATCAGTTTCAATATAGTCGATTTTTTTTCCTCGAAAGTGTCAACCAACCCTGCGTATTATGCTCGTCTGTAGGCCTATACAGTGCCTAATTTTTGTTTGTTTGTTTAATTTTCTATCAAAGAGGATGACTGGATAACCAATATTGAGCTGCAAAAGCTTGTCTTCCATATGGGGTCCAGTTGGATGTTCTGCTCTTTGCGATGAATAAATGAAGTGGAATCTTTTACGTGCATGAGTTGTGACTCTTTTACACGTGGGACCTCCATTTTATGTCCAATCCCAGGGACATGTGCCTGTATATTCCTATTTGCTATTAAGCGCGAGTTCAAAATTGTCAAGTAACAGGTGGACTTCTACTGCAAAATAAATAATCATCATAAATTCCAGTATATTCAAAGCCAAGTGAGAAACACATGCATACACGGCCCCAAACTAACTAAATTCAGGACTTCTTTTAAATTGAATGCAGTTATTTGGAACATGGTTGCCTATTCACGAATTTGAATGACCGACGAGATTCCGTCGCCAGCTTGACATGAATTTAAATGCTCTTTGATGAAATGCGTGCTCCTCTCTTAAATTTGAATGTTCCAATAGTGAATTTGAATGTTCCGATAGTGAATTTGAATGCTCCGATAGTGAATTTGAATGCTCCGAGAGTGAATTTGAATGCTCGGATAGTGAATTTGAATGACCGGATTTTGAATTTGATTGCCGATTCAGTGCTGCGAGCGTGGAATGCGTGAAATCGAATGCTCGGAATAGGAACTTGAATGACAAAAGTATGAAATTGACCGGGAAAACCTATATATAATTCTTAGTGATTTCTAATTGTCTTGCAACTATAGAGTTAAGAAGCTCAGAATTCCCCATCTCAACCAAAATTGTGCCATCCCTTTAAGCTATAGTTGGAGTGATGCAATAGAAACGGACACACCTGTGTCCGTTGGCATAGTTCCATAAGAAACTCGAGGAAATGGTGCTCTACTTCAGAGCATTTTTGCTGCGTTCTCGCACGCAAGAAATGTATACGAGAGAGAGAGAGAGACCGTACTTAGGATGCGGATATTCTCCAACGGAAGGATGACATGGCTGGTATCATTTGTTGTTGTTGTTGTTGTTGTTGTTGTTGTTGTTGTTGTTGATGATATGTGACCGTGCACCTCAAAACGAACATAAAGTCGCACACACTGAATTTGCGTGAGGACTGAAAATAAGTGAAATGGGTCAACCTAGCCGAACTTGACTTTTTCATATTTTCTGAAAGAGCGTGTCTTCTTTTACATTATGCTAAAATTTGGTATCATAAAACGGACAGGAAAGTGTGTTTTTTTAGCAGTTTATCTCGAACATTTTTGGTAGAATAGTGCGATTAGTTGTGTCTTTAGAATATCTTTTTCATTTCTGAAAAACCTTGTCCATACTCTTCACTTTCAACTCTAATAACTTTTGAAAGGATAGTGCTACTGCTTTGAAAGTTGGCATTGATTATGGACAGAATGTGTTAATGAGGCATGCTTAATTTCAGTTTAATTTGATAATCTCTTCATTGTTGTTACTCTGGTGGTTTACTTCCTGATTTTGTCCCATTCATCACACAGCCAGCACTTAAGCGCTTGAATAGACACTGTACTTCAGAGCTTCTTTTCTCAGTTCACACTTTTCCTGAGTTTGTGCTTTCTTTCCAATATTTAGATAGGATAGGAGAGTCCATTTGATTTGAGTTATACATCATTTTAAAGCTTAAAGTCTGCTCTTTCAGAATATGTCTTAACTAAAAATTCATGTCTGGCGACTTTTTGTTTGTTTTGAGGTGCAGAGTCTCATATATTAATTGTTGATTACAATCAAACATTATCCTCGTTCATGTTTTCTCCTTCCAATGTATTTCACCTAGTTGTTTTTTTTTTGTTTTATTTCGATTTCATTCGTTGTTATTCATTATTTCCTTGAATGTTCAAATAATCATGAAAAATAAACTGAATGTAGTCGTGAAATAATACTATACTATGTACTGTATCTCTTGTCCAGGACTCAGTACACTTGGACATTCTACCCGAATGTTCAGATAAACAAATTCAGCGTTCATCAACAGATTCAGCGTTCATCATTGTATTCCAATATACAGAACATGATATATTCTGTCAAGGAGTACACCAAACAAAATGATGTTAATGAAAGCTGCCATGATTTTTATTCAATGCGAAAGAAACGCGCGCGCGCACACACACACACATGTGTACGTACCACACATGGGCTCTCTAAAACTTACATGAAGCCCGCTATTAGAGTCCACACCAAGCTCACATTGATACATTCTATTGGAAACAGTGCATGCGAAGAAAACATCGTTTGATTAATTACTTTGACAATTCAGATCAATGTCAATGTATAACGCGTTTGTGTTTATTGAATATCAATTAATTTGCCCCACAGTTGTTTATTTTTACACGTATAATATTCTGCCATCTAAAACCTTATCATCTTGTTCGTGTTCGTTATTTTTTGTTGATGTTGTTGTTGCTGCTGTTGTTTTAACATAATTATGATATTATTCTTGCGACCCCTATGTCATTTCTTTGAAGGCGTAATTGCATCCATCATACCACGTACTTGTCGTTTGCATGCTCAAACTGGTCGTTAGAACTGTAATTTGGTGAAGCTGCTCCCTGCGTAAAAGTTATAATTAACTCCCGGAGTTGGGTACATGTCGTTTACCCATTGATCACCTCGTGTTACGAGCATTCGCGTTGCACAATGTTTACATAACTCTATCACCTTGATACGATCTCTTTTCTTGCGAAACACCCATAAGAACTCATATAATATATATGTGCGTGTGTGTCTTACAAGGGCTGAACAAAGCACTGCGCACCTGAATATCTGATCACTGCCTTGTTGTTGACCTTTAGCAATGTAATCCACTGCTGGATCTGGAGTGAGGTGATTTTGATACTGCCCCTGAGACACCTCAAAAAGTAAAACAAAGCGATCCTAATAAAAAGGTGGGACCTTTCTTTTAAGGATCGCTTCGCTTTACTTTGTCTTTGGACATCTCCTCCAATTCAAAGCAAATTTTCATCAAATAAACTTAAATTCCTAATGCTCTTTAATATTTCATACTGTGGTTTTGGCAAACTATCTCGCAAAAAAAAAAAAGCTTCAAGATTTTCGCGACGTTGGCGTTCAGAGGAAAAAAGAAAACTGTTCTGGGCATGCGCAGAATTGCTTATCAAAATCAATCTCGCGTCGTCTGAATTTTATCTACGCGTTTTAGGTCACATTAGCGTCCGCTCAATTCACGACGCAGAGAACCACTTGATGCACTCATCATCTTATTGGGGCGCCATTTTACTTTATATAGGTTGCGTCCTCGCGCAATTTAAAGCTACTTTGCAACACGACGCAGGGAGAGACGAGGAGAACGGCCAACGCAATCGTCGTCGTTAACGTCCTCGTCACAACTCTAAAGCTCCCTAGTAGTAGAGGGGAAAAGAACAGTTGTTGTTGTTGGGGGGGGGGGTGGGGAGGAGGAAGTGAGTGAATTAAAGGGACAGCATAGTTCTGGTTGAGATGAGGCTTCAGATTTCCATCTTTTTTGTGAGAGATCTCTTATGAAATATGGAAGAGCATGCAATTCTTTGAGTTATTCAAACTTTAGATGAAAATTGTCTCTGGAATGGCTGAGTTATCCAAAAACAAAGAGGTCTAAGTACAAGGTGGGACCCACCTTTAAAAGTATGGTACAGTTTCGGATGAGATGGGGCTCTAGATTCCCAACGTTTTTTGAAGATGAATTTTTGAGATAATGAGAAACATCTAATGAAATATGGAATTCTGGGAGGAATTCAAAGTTTATTTGGTGAAGATTGGTTTTTAAATGGCTTTTTAAAACTGAGCAATCCGAATCAACGGTGGAACCCACCTTTTCATTTCAGAACCGATTTTCATCAAATAAATTTAGAAATCCTATTAGAATTTAGACCCTATGCTGTTCACTATATCATAAGTGGTTTCTAATCACCTCGTGACAAAATTAAAATCTGCTTCCCCATCTCAACGAAAACGACACCATCCCTTTAATTAGGGCATAGAAAGACATCGAAGGCGGATTGAATCAGATAGAGAGAGAGAAAAAAAAAAGAAGAAGGATGAGAGAAGGAAGATAGGGGAGAGAAGAAGGAAGAAATAGTGCTGGAAATTAGTATGTTTTCTCCTTCGTTTTTCGTCCTCATCATCTACTGGTTCTTCTGTTGCACGTTATATATTCTGCCGTCTTTGTTGGTTTTTGGTAGAGTGGTGCATATTGACAGATAATGGAGCATCAAAGAGAGCGTCTGTCAGAATCGGGAAAGTTCACTTAGCGGGGGAGAGGGAGGGAGGGGGGGGGGGCAGGGGGAGGGGAAGGCATTTTTGAGAGAAAAAGTGAGTGTGTGCATGTGTGTGGGGCGGGGGGGGGGGGGGGGAGTGGGCAACAAGTGACCAGATAATGTACACTGGAATATATCTGGTACAGACAATATAGAAGAGTTTTAAAAAAGAAAAAAAAAACCACGATGAATAATATTCATAAAAAGATTCGTAATTGTTTATAATAATTTTGTATTCAAAAGTACATTATAATATTATGCATGCAATATTGTTCAACTGTGCTGAGCATCGTATAAACAACAACAAAGATACAAAAAACGCAGTTAGGTGGTGCTGGGCACTAAACTTGCTCTATCGCTTTATAAGAATGAAAAAAAAAAATGTCGCACCAACAGAATTGATTGAGGGGAACATCTATTGTATGTTCACGTGATAGACATGCAACGATAGGAGGTCTGGGACACTTGTCTTGGTGTCCCGGGGCATGAATGAAAGTGGTTGATTATTTTATGGTGAATATATCGAGCGCCGTGTCATGTATCATGCCGCTTGCAACGATATCTGATGCAGGCAAATTATGTGGAAAATATGTGAGGGAAAAATTGGCCAAAACGAAACAAAAAATTATACATACAATCACATGGGATCTCTCTATCTCTCTTTTTTTTCTGTCTGTCTGATTGTCTGTCTGTCTGTCTGCAGAATGTGTGCGGTTATCTATCAATCTTTTTTGTCTGTTTCTATTATGGTAAGACGGATCGATTTTGTGTAGGTATTCGATTGCCAACCACACACGCACACCTTGTCTTGTCAGTCTTTCACCACGTGTTCATTGGCCAGGTCGAGGAGATGGATCTTCGTACCCCCCCCCCCCCTATTCTCGTCAAAAGGCGATTCTATGTTACAGTGCGGCGATGCTGTCCGCATAATGACAGCGAGATGCTATAGTATAATCTACACAATTTCGTGGATTCGTAGAATGATGCATGATATCCAGCTTTGATGCACAATCGAATTAGTAATAACGTGTCATCATCTTCATAGAACATGGTTGTCAACCTATGATTTTATGAATCTATCTAAAATGACATAGAATAACGCCATCGGTTAGCTGTTGTTTAATATGTTGTCGATAAATGCTCAAACCGTCGCGACGTGTCGATGAATTGTCGTTCACTCCATTTCCACTCCATGCTTGAGTTGAGGGATTCGTAAAAATGGGACCTTTGAATGAGTCTGTTATAGATTTTGTCCAAGTAGCAATTATGTTGATGATATTGGCACCTCAGGTAATCAGAATATTTGGTCTTGACCAATATCAATATTCCAAGAAAACACCATCAGTTTCTTATCTCAGGTCTGATTTCTCATAAAAAGGTCTATCCCTGTGTTTGTGTTTCATCTTATTCTTCATACTCTGGTTATATTTGAAAATGGAGCAGAGGACGGTGAACTTGTTGAAGAATCTGTGTACAGGTTACGTGTATGAACAGTACATGAACTCATAGCCCCAGCGGTACAGGGAACCTAGTTGAAACGAGATTTCGGCCACTCTGTTTCAACTCTTTTTTCCCCACCCCTACCCGCACACACACACACACACACACACAAACACACACCCTCCATAATAAATACCCGAATGCAACTTCATAAACCCGACAGGATCAAGGCGAGATATTCAGCGTTGTTTTCCTCGCTCGATATGATTATACGGGAGCCGATAGGGGATATAATAAATTGAATGCACGAGATTGAAGAGTCGTAATCAATTGCATTTAATGCTGCGGATCGCGCCCCGTAGCGGGATTAACGTTGATCACGCGCTCCGGCAAATTGGGTGCAGCGGGGCATTGGGGGTGTTTAGCTTCGCATCACTCATCTCCGGGCTCGAATGTTGCCGCGTCTCTGCTCATCGCTCCCCATCCCCATCCTCCCATCACCATGGTTACGGTGTATCGGCATCCGGCTAACAGCCTTTAACAACTACGCATTTTATCCCCTTCCTCTCTAAAAGTTTGTGTAATCATTTCGATACCAAATCGTGTTTATGCATAGTTGATACGATAAAGTTTTCTCATTATGCTGGTACTGCCGCCGCTGCAGCATCTCTGAAAATCAAACTCACAACGTGTAGATATACGGTAGTTCAAAGGGTTCAATTGGCTCCCCTTCTTTCATGAAGAAACTGTGCTGCGATCATTAAAAAAGAACAACAATGCTTAACGTTCACACAAATGGGAAAGTAAGAGTACGTAGAATAATATGAGGAATTCGAGAATTCGTATGCATAATGCAATCGCACTTGCTCCAGATGCTGGGAAAAGTAAATGAAAGAATAAAGAACAATAAAGAATCTAGTCAGCATATAATGTGTTGACATTACATTGCAAATGTGCAGAAGTATAGACATTGATTGTTCCTACGTCAAAACACACAGACAGACACAGCCGTTATTATCACAGGCCAAAATTTTAAACAGTTGCTAATATCCGTTCATTTTGATTGCAGTACGAGTTTGTCACCGGTGCGACATCTGTACGCAAAAGTAACATTAAAGCAGATCGATGATTTAGCAACTGCAACCCCTTTATTAGTAGTATCATTATCAGTATCAAGTTATCATTGCAATAATTACAGTTACAATCACACAACACTGCTCAGATGATTGCTCGGAGTTAGAATTTAATAATCATAAACAATAAACTCCTAATCCCCTCTCCCTTACCCAATGTAGCGCAATGCGAATCCATCTACACAATTTTCACCATTTTGTTTGAATATTGAGGGAATCGTGATGGTAAAGATGCCAATAGTGTTTTGACACTTTCGTCTCCCTCATCTCTATCTCCCAATATTCACCGTCAATGCGGCATAGAGTTTATTTCACGCCACTGGTGACAATGATTCTTCTTCCATGGCTGGTATTTCCCATGGCAAGCATAAAAGAAAAAAAAAAAGAAGACACGGCCCCGTAGGAAATTAGTTTCTTATTCCTCTTGATGCTTGATGATAAAACTTTTCAATGCAACAACAGCAACAACAACCAAAGACATATACACTTTGTTGTTGTTGTTGTTTGGGTTTTTTCAACTGATTGAGTCGCAGAGGCGTGTAATTCATCGCCCAAGTCAGCACTGTCATGTCCGAAACAGAATAATTTTGGGATTCACCTAACACCTGTTAAGTCACATCAGGGCAGAAGGCGTGAGTGTCACACAGAGCTCCCATCACACGGTATAGCTCACATAAATGGTTGTATGGATAGATGAGGTATTATGATAATGTAATACCGTGGTGACGAGACTCATATATTTTAGTCTCTTTTTTTTTTCTCTCCCTGTCTGTCTGTCTGTCTGGCTGCCTGTTTGCCTATCTGTCTACAATTTACTGCATTGTGTATCTAAATGGTTAACTGACTTTGTTTGAACACAATTTTCCGTAGAAAATGTTATTGTTACTTCCAGAATCGGTGTTATAGTATTTTCATTTGGCATTGTATTCTTGGGGAAAAAAGTTGCAAAAATGAGTTGAAAGTGAAAATGACTAGACTTCGGTTTAGTTTCCGCCACGAGTTTCTTATCGCCCTAAGAAAAAAAAACAATGCTCACTCTGAAACTGTGATATTCTGATTACCAGATGCCTGTTAATGGCAACGTTACCAAGTATGACGACATAAGATAATTTAACGACAGCGGTCTCGAATACTCATTTGATTATTAGGCGCTTCATGACGTTTTCATTATGTTGCATTTGTCTTTTCCCTCTCACACTTTGTCGGCAGAATCCGTATAATTGCTTCAAGGTGACATCCATCGCCATCCAGCTGAACATGTTAAAGCGAAAACATAAATAAACTGCAAAACATCACATTAATATAGTCTTAGATCAACGTTAAATTGGCATACCCGTTGGGACTAGCAAAACATTAGAGAGGTGATAAACGCAAAGTTATATGAAACAATTAAGCTAATTTCTAAATGATCTAAGCGCAGACATTGTGCTAGACTGCTGTTTTTGTTTGTTTTTTAACCAATCTATTGTTTTGAAGTGTTAGCGAACATTATGACTATGCCTCAAATAAGTGTTTAATTTTCTGACGATATGAATCAGTTTCGTCGAGTGGGGTGGTGCTACTTGATGGAATTTAAATCCACATAACGACAGAACTTAACTCTATGCTCAGATTACGCTGGAGAGAATGATATACTCGGTGGATGGAAGACAAACTGAACAAAATAAATATTAAACATTGAACAAAACAAACAACAAAAATAAAATAACGCAAAGGAGATTAAATCATGAAATGTACCATAATGGCTATCGGGTTCCACGGGAATAAAATGTTGATTTCAATGGCAGGAAGAGCAGATATATTTCGAAGAGACTTTGTTTGTTCTTTTATTCCAATTGAGGTTTGCTTTGTGTGTTTGTTTGTTTGTTTGTTTTTCTTTTTTTTTTAGTCATCGAGCTAAAAAAAAAACACAAAACAATACCGCCTTGTTTTGATCATATTACGTTGTAGTTAATATTACGTTGTAGTTATTGTTGCTGTTGTTGCTTATGTGTGTGTGTGTGTGTGTGTGTGTGTGTGTGTGTTCGTTTACAAACGCCGTCGTGTTTGCATAAGGCCGCGTATGCAGGAGTGGGTATATTGTTGTTGTCCCGCCCTCTACTCCTCCCCATCCCCACATTGACCACGCCCCTCTCGCCACGCCCCCTCCTCGATACTGATTTCTCACAATGTGCCTTTCTCTTATTTCTGACACAAATATTAGACATGTTTACAATGTATGATATCATAGACGAGAAAAGATTTTTTTTCTTCCTACAGAAAATAATTTTAGTCTATCCTAAATGATAAGATCAATATTATTTGAAATGATGCTATTTCATTGGTTTCCTTATTGAGTTTTATTTAATGATTTCATTGGTTTCCTTATTGAGTTTTATTTAATGATCTCCACTTAAAAAATTATTTGTTACGTACCTTTAAATTTTGCACATAAATGGCTGCATGACAAAGTGTTCCAAAGTGTCATTTCTATTTCAGAGGTTTGAAGGAACACACGACACAGCATACCAACATCTCAGAGATCTAATTTCTCTGTGAAATACCTCCGGATACTGTTAGATAGTAGTAAAAACATCGATAAATGTGATAATTACTTAATTAATTAAAGAGCTAGGGACCGAGGAGTACCTCCTCAAGGACAAACGAAACAATAACAACCGAAAACACGATAACAAAATAAACAAAACAATTCAAAAAAGAACAAACAAGCAACAATAACAACAACAAAGCTAGAGCTCAAAAGAATTTCCCAAGTATAAGCCTTGTACTTCCTGCAAAATGGGTGTCACATATCGTCATTTCAACGCCCCCTTTCCCCTCCCACGATTGTCTTGATGAGATTACGCTTCCCACTGCGTCAAATATGCGTTAATGTTGACATATACCCAGTGGTGTTGCCGATATATGATTATAATTACAGTCGATTTGGCATCATGCACGGTCAATAATTAATCTGCAGACAGAGGGAATTCACATCCCAGTGGTTAATTAGGACATAGCGGTCCCTATTGAAGACAGGGTTGGAATCACCATCTTTATAGACTTCACTGATACTAGAAAGGTCATTCAGCTGTTTGAGGCAGCTTTCACTGCAACAGCAAATGTGACCGCCCAAGCTCAAAACCCACACATAAAGAAAAAGTTGCATGTTAGGATTCTCTATAATTGCTCAAAATATGTCGTTTGGGTTGACCTACTCAAATTTGTTAAATTTGTCCTACCTGGGAGAGTGATTTGTTTTCTAAATATGCTGTCAAAATTAGGCAGCTTAAACAAAGCCGAAATGGAGATATTAACAGTTTTTCTGGACTATGTATTTTTTTCCTCAAGCGCTGCTTTGCCTAGCAAATACAACACGTCAGCATGCCTGGCTATAACCCTCATCTTTAGATCCTCTTTTCTCCCTTTTCTATCAAATTGCAACCCCTAACTATATCTAATTTCAAATCACTTTTTGAATGCGTTAGGATAGTCCAAATCAAATATACATAATTTCGAAGCTTAGATCTCATTAGTTTGATATATGTCGACAAGTGAAAACTAAGTTTTGTCTACTTTTTTATAGGTTTTAGCTGTGTGGGAACCAAAGAAAATAAAGAAGAAAACATGAGTCTCATATCGTGAAAAATAGAAGTAAGAATAACGAAGTGCATTACGTGACAGACATGCTTAAGAATGTAATGTATGATAAACATTTATATAATTTGACCCATGATATCAAAATGCTGCAAAACGTGTTTCTTGAACATTGTATCAATGTCATATCAAGAAAAAGAAATGTATTATAGTGTGCGGTTAGAATATACCAAGCGGTCGAAACCTCGAGTACTGCACTGAAACGCGTCCATAACAATGGACGTGAAAGGAATCTGAACTAAATTGTTAATGCGACTTTTCTCCCAGAGGAAATTCCATATGTAGGTCAAACTGAATGTTTTTCCGACCCTCGGTCTAACCGCACCGATAAATTTAGTTGTCATTGGACATGATTCTACAAGATACAACCGTTCAGAGAAATTTCGAAAGAAAAGGGGGAGGGAGGGGAAGGGGGATAAAGTTAGATTTAGGAAAGAGAAAATTCATCGGCATAACTCCTCCGATTAGCATTTTTCTGCCATTTCTGCAAGTACATTTATATGCCGCCTGATATTTGATATATGAGGGCGGAAAATCCTTATTTCATTTTGACTTTAAAAAGGGAAAACGTTTCGTATTGACGTTGTTTTGATAATGCAGTGATATCTTGTTTATCCATGTGGATAACCATGCAGTGGCTCATATAATTTATTCATAATTATAAAGTAATAGTTGGAAGAGAGAAAATCAGAATCATGAAAATGAAACTTTTGACCCCCCCCCCCCCTCAGTCTTGCCCTTGACAACATTGACATCGACTTGCAAGATTTATATCCAAACAATGAAACGTACAATCTTTGGTACATGATGATAAATACATGGTGGAAACACTAATGTAACAAAATGTGATCGTAATCATAAGCCGCGAGTCACACTGACTTGCAAAAGATCGAGAAGTTTAAGGTCGTGATCTTTATGATATCGATCTTTTGCCATCAGTGTGACCGCGGGTGCACGTCACGAGACCGACACTTGGGTGTCGGTCTACTGGGATGACCCCGTGACCGCGGCTATGGATGATTGAGAATCACGTCTTCTGTTTGTTTGTTTGTTTGATGGGCTGCCACGTTTGTGTTCAAGTCATTCATTGTTTTCTCAGCTCAGCTTCCCATCTACGTCTGATCATTTTAGGAGTGTGCTATATAGCACCGACAGATGGGTGTGGGTGGTTTACTTACAGGTGGTGAATACAAGACATACAGGTGGTACCTTTCAGGCAGGTTAACCCGTGGCTTCCGAAATATTGTAAACCCCGTAAAGTTATTTCATGGCACATTCTGTTTTAGTACTTAAAGGGGATGGCTAGTAACGGATCAGTGGGAATCAGTGGGAATGCTGAGGGATGATTGTTCCAATCCTTGTGGGATTCATTTAAGAGTATATTACATACCTACTGTTGTGTGAAAATTATTTGCTTCAGAACGGTCTCATATTCAAGTAATGTGCAGATAAATGCCCCGTCACTGACCAGGCACGCTAAACTGGGAACATTAAACTGCACATTACTTGAATATGAGACCATTCTGAAGCAAATAATTTTCACACAACAATAGATATATGATGTACTCTTAAATGAATCCCACAAGGATTGGAACAATCATCCTCCAGCATTCCCACTGATTCCCAGTGATCAGTTACTAGCCATCCCCTTTAATGGCTTGAGACCTTCTATTTATGATTTCTCATCATTCCGGCTGTTATAGGTTGAAGGTGTTACAAGGTGTAAGAGAGACCAACCTTCTCGCTACAGGCGAGTTCAGGGTTCAACTTTTCACAGGAGCAGAAAAAGTCCAATTGTGCCAACAGGCCATGCTGGTCTTAAATTTAATGAGATGTAGGCATTTGTGATGTAATGATTATCCAATTAATCTTTAGTGCTTGCCAGCACATCCACCCGGCAGCAAGATTAGTATTTGGCGATATTGTTTTTAATACATCCAATGCAAAATAACGAAATGGATGCATTCCCAAGCATGACCATTCTAGAAGCCTTGTCTGGACAAGTTCATCCTTTGTTTGAACATGACTGATGAATTCCGTACATTGTTACGTCGGGCAAGCGTATGCATTGTGTCACTTTAAAACGAATGAAGTGTCTAATCATGGTCTGAACATCGGATTTGGAAAGCATCCCGAAGGCCATTTGTACCCATGTGCTCATGACCTAACTCCGAGCAGGCTTATTGTTTGTCGTCACGGGCATCCCATTCTCCGCGGCCTGATATCGTCATCTGCATTGCGCGTCGTGATTGTGTGCTGCCCATCTCTTCAAGAAGACCCCGGAGACGGTTCTCCGAGTCGTCGTCAACATCCAAAAGAGCATCACCACTCGCTCGTTTCGTTAGCTCCACTCCAGACCTTAATTACTGTGCAAACTTCGCAGCAAACATAACGTTTATGGTTTGTGTATTTCATACTCGTTTCGTCTTTCAGCGAGATGCCCTTGCCCTCCCCGAGGAGAGCGAGCTGCGTCCCGCGCCAAAACGTACATGTAAGGTTGCACGTATAGTACGGTAATACGGTGATCCTGATATAAAACCTCCCCAGCTCACTTGCGTCATTTCTAGACACTTGGAGTTAACGTTGAAAAGTGACGTTTACCATCAGCTAAACATCGCCCCCAGGGCTGCAAACATCCTCAATCCTTCAAGGAGAGCGTAATTCACGCCATAATGTAAGCACTCTGTATTTGCCGCCAGGAGCATTTATACGTCGCAACTAAAGTCATCCACGGATGAAATAGGACAACATCGTCACAATTCCCTCTCCCCACCCCCCCACCCCCCACCCCCAAAGATGAAATACGTACGTGAATTTCAAAATAAGAAGAAAATAACAAGAAAGCCCCGAAAACGAAGGGGAAAAACAAAACAAAAATAGCGGAGGTATACAACAGACGCTATACAACAGACGCCCGTGGTAGCACGACGGCTGGATGTATTTTTCTTTATTTACGCGACAGTGAACGCAGAGAGAAATGAAAACAAAGATGTAGCGTGGTCGAGTATTTGGCCGCCAAGCATAAAACAGACGCTTACTTTACCTTCAAAATAGTTTTGACGTACATCTCCACTTCTCCCACTTACCAACAGCCGCGGGCTATAAGGCTATAAGGCTTTCATAATGCATTTAGTTACACCAAGCTGTGACGGGCAAGGTTAGTACAGCATGATATTACTGTGCGAGCTTTAATACATCGAGCCTTTCAAGCACATAGTTAACGGGGGATACGCAGGCAATTCAGATTTTGTCAAATACTTCAGTGGTACGTCCTGTCCTGATGTCATTGGAAAAGAGTATAGTCTTTCCGGATGTTCCAAGTTATGCGAAGAATTCGATTTTTTTTTTTTGTCTTTGATTCCTGCTCAAATCAACAGTCCAAATTTACGTTAGTCGGATAAGAAAAAGTAAAATATTATGAGTTCAACGGTATGATTTTTATCGAAATCGGATTGAAAATAAGGAAGTTATGACATTTTGAAGTTTCACTATTTTGGGGGGAAACAGTTTTTGAACAGTCAATATGAATATGCAAATGGCAAAGTGAGCATGTCGTCCCCTGACAACTTACCATATAATTATAGTTTGTACATAAAATCTTGAAATTTCCAGTCTTTCATTCAAACGCAATTACGCCCGAGGCTCAAATTCTGGCATATCTAACTGATCACTAATCTGAAGTTATTCACCCAGGAATAACATCATGTTTCAGACTTAAGTGACAGAAACATTGAATTTTCGTCGTTTTTTTTTTTTTGGTTCTTTTGTACAGGAGCAATGGAAAATTGTGAGGATATGACATGGTTAGCTCACTCAATTACATATTCATATCAACTGTACAAGAACTGTTTTGCAGAAATTAGCAAAACTTCAAAATGTCATAACTTCTTTATTTTTCATCCAATTTCGATCAAAATTTTACATTGAACTCGTAATATTCTACTCTTTCTTATCAGACTATCTTATATTTGGACTGGATTTCCCCTTTAAATCCAAACGATGCTTCAGGGATAACACGCTCACTATAATGCTGCAGTGTTGGCTCGCTTTAGGCTTTTTCAGTATATCAACATTAATTTGTGTTATGGCCGGATAGCATAAATTTAGAACACTTTGAGTTGTGACAATTTACCTATTAAATGACCAATTAGTTAATTTTAACTATTGTGTTTGTAAATCTAAAAAAAAGACAACGTTTGGTTTTCTATCATTTATAAAGAACACGCTCACCCAAATAGGCTTATGTGTAGATTGAGTGAGTACAGCGGTATTATTAGAACGACATTTATTCGTAACAGTTTGGTGAAAGTCGGACAACCCGTTCAAAAGTTTAAAGCGTCAGTGCCGCCATTACTGCATGAGAAAACTACGACAGTGTATAACGACACTGGCCTGACAACGATAGGAATTATAAAGAAGACTTATATTTTCATATTTCTACTAAAATAATAAAGTCTGACTTACCTCTTTCAGAAAACAGGGGAATGATATTACCATGAACATGTGTGAGTACCAAGTCGAGAAAATAATTTATGTGACCCTGCACCTCAAAACAAACAAAAAGTCGCCAGACATGAATTTTTAGTTAAGACCATATCCTGAAAGAGCAGACTTTAAGCTTTAAAATGATGTATAACTCAAATCAAATGGACTCTCCTAACCTATCTAAATACTGGAAAGAAAGCACAAACTCAGGAAAAGTGTGAACTGAGAAAAGAGGCTCTAAAGTACAGTGTCTATCCAAGCGCTTAATCTTTACCAAACCGTGCTGGCTTTGCGATGAATGGGACAAAAGACAGGAAGTAAACCACCAGAGTAACAACAATGAAGGGATTATCAAATTAAACTGAAATTAAGCACGCCTCATTAACACATTCTGCCCATAATTACTGCCAACTTTCAAAGCAGCAGTACTATCCTTTCAAAAGTTATTAGAGTTGAAAGTGAAGAGTGTTGACAAGGTTTTTCATAGATGAAAAAGGGATTCTAAAGACACACCTAGTCACACTATTCTACCAAAAATGTTTGAGATAAACTGCTAAAAAAAAAACACAGTTTAATGCCCGTTTTATGATACCAAATTTTAGCATAATGTAAAAGAAGACCCGCTCTTTCAGAAAATATGAAAAAGTCAAGTTCGGCTAGGTTGACCCATTTCACTTATTTTCAGTCCTCACACAAAATCAGTGTGTGCGACTTTATATGTTCGTTTTGAGGTGCACGGTCACATAATGTACTTTCTAGAACAAAATGTAATATTGTGGAATATTCTTATTAAATTCTTTCTCTTGTTGTCCAGCAGTGATGTTGTAAGATGTTGTAATCTCCTCACCCAGCGACGGTGGCACTGAAATTTTAGAAAATAAAACTTTCGAACGAATTGTCCGATTTTCCTCAAACTTCACTGATGTGTTCTATCTATCTATCTATAATATCTATCTATCTATCTATCTATCTATTCATCTATCTATCTATCTATTTATCTATCTATCTATATATCTATCTATCTTTCTATCTATCTATCTATCTATCTATCTATCTATCTATCTATCTATCTATTTATCTATCTATCTATCTATCTATCTATCTATCTATCTATCTATCTATCTATCTAGAGTATATATCTATCTATCTGTATCTGCCTACCTTTCTATCTCTATCTATCTATATTTCTATCTCTCTATCAATCTATCATTCTCTCTATCTCTCTATCTCTCTCTCTCTCTCTCTCTCTTTCGACCTATCTCTCTAGTTAGTGTCTGATATATCTCTCTCCTTCTCTCTAGTTCGTCTTCCAGGTACAGAACGCGCTAGTTATTAGCTATGTCGCTGCCAAACACATTGTTAATGTGATACGTCGGTAATTTAATTTTATAAAGTGCGTTTCATGCTTTTATCAGTCAGACCACAACCGCGTCTAGTGGCTATAATCCAGGGTGATATGAAATTTCGGAGGAAATTGGGATAACATTCATTCAATATCAATATAAGAGCCCTCAATACACAAGGAGAGGTCTTGGGGACACGTTTTGAATACTGAGTAGTCGGTTTTAGCAGGGAGGTGAGGGATGCTAGATAAGTGATAGATGGCAGGAAAGCTCGTGCATAATGCAGCTCTTTTTTTAACAAACAAACACCACTCATAACTAAAGGCCTAATTTACCATTTGCAGATGAAACAAAAACCCAGCCTTAGTGCTTCAAAATAGTTCTTATATGTGAGTAAGGGATAGAAACAACCAATGTAAGAATTTGATCCAATATAATCGATGTTAAGTGTTTTTAAATATACAGTACGTGAGCAATAGTAATAATAAAAATTTTTCCAGACTAAACCGTCTACGGTTATGGTTGAATGGGAAAATCTGAGTGATATCTTCTTATGTTTCAGGCTTTATTGCGAAAATTTCATTTGGTAGGATGTTTTGTGATACAACTGACCTACACATATGCATCAAAAGTGATATCTTCAACATTTTTTTAAATCGCTGCTCCCAAAGGTAAACAGAACCTCTAACTAGTAAGAACAACATGTCATGGAAAAATGGAATAAACTTCACTGCAAAACATACAATCTCGATTGTAATTTGACAACGCAAAATATTTCATCCACCTCTGTCTCTCTCTCTCTCTCTCTCTCTCTCTCTCTCTCTCTCTCTCTCTCTTACTTTCTTTGCTACTGCATGGCAACTGCTTAGTGTAGGGAAGTTTGTCTAGGATGTTTGTTCAGGGTTAGTTACGGGTTTTCATATCTTAGTTTTGTAATTTTGCTTTTTTATGTAGGCCTATGACAGTGATTTGTTGTATTACGTGTGTTAAGAGGGAGGAGGGGGATGCACCCTTCAAGCATTGCTTTTTTTCTGCATTCCTCCCCTTTTCCAGTATTTCCGTATACTTTCAATACTTTGCGAACTTTTAAAAAAATCGTTTTTGTACATTATACTGTAATTTATGCGTTTGATTTCTGGAAAAAGAATGCTATGTGTTTCTGTGGGAAGTGGGTGAAAAAAATGAATGAATCCACGTCAGATTACGACGTTTGACTAGATTACTGTTTGCCGAAAGGATAGGGATGATTGGGAACACATTTCTTGGGGATACATTTCAAAGTCGACATTCTCCATCGACATGTCAATGTGCGAGTCATTTTAAACTATTTCACAAAACAAATATTTGACCTGGCCCCCAGTATTCGCATGGGTAGGTAAGCGGAGACATCCAAGTTGGTTTCGTTCGGCGGTGGCCCGCCTCAAGTTTACACGTATCGTACTGAGAGCCTATCGTTAGGTCAAGTGTCTGTCACAAGGCTAGTTTGTTTGTCTGCTACTCTTGAGCCAAAGATTGACTTGAGTCGATTAAACATGGGCGGAAAATATGAATATTTATTATGATGCCTTTTTAAATCTGTATGGATCATCATCATAATCATCTTCTGCTTCTTCTTCTTCTTCTGCCACTACTACTACTACTACTACTACTACTACTACTACTACTACTACTACCGCTACTGCTACTACTAGGTCCTACTACTACTACTACTACTACTGTACTAGTTCTACTACTTCTACTCCTACCATGGTAACAACAACAACAACGGTTGTTACTACTACTACTATCTATCTATCTATTATATATATTTTTTTTTTCACATCTCCTCCTCCTCTCCTCCCTCCCATTTCATCTTTTCTTTACCCTCATCTTGTCAAAACAGTCAACATTGTCTCGTTCACTGCCTCACTGCTATGTCTTCCCAAGGAGGTGAGTGATACCCCCTTTGTGTTTCTGTACTATTCTGGTCTCCCTCAAGACGATAATCGCTGCAGCAACGAGGGCACGTAGGAAAAGAGCAATATGGAGCTATCACATTAGTTGTTCACGTTCAGGGCTGAAAATACACAGAGCGAGGCTTAGTGGGTGGTAGGCGAGCCGTGATAGTGGGAATGACAGCGATTTCCTAGGAGAGTGCCGGAATCACGTCGGCCATTATTTGATCGCCCATAACTAATGCATGGCCGACAAACCCGGTATAGATACGGCCGCCTCCCTGACACCCGTTTTTAAAAATGAGACACCGCTGGGAAACGTTTCTTCATCATTCATGGACTAGACAGAACCCGAGTAGATAGAACACCGCAAAATGTACTAGTCTAGAGCAAAGCCAAAGTTCCCCAAAGCTGACATCGTTCTGTAATTACAACGACTAAAAGTTTGATTATCGTTGTAATGAATAACTAATTAGTAATAATTAAAACATTACTTACGCTTTTGATTACAACAACGATAAATATGTAACAATTATTACTGTGGTTATTGCTAACAACACTGATGTTCATGATAATGAAGACAACAAAAAGCAGTAGTGTTAGAATGATCGTATTGATTATGATCATTAGATGCATCATCATTAGACCAGCAAATTTTACCACAATCGGAAAAAACCCATCACAGTTGTCCATTGATCACGTAAAAAAGACTATTATTCAATTTGTCCGCTGTGAAAGAGTAAAAAAAAAAATGATGTTATTCCTGGCTGAACAAGTATGAAAGAATAATCAGTTACATAATATATGAGATCTAAGACTAGGACATAATTGCGTTCAAACAAAAACAAAACTAAATGGGAAATTTTAAGATTTGATGCCAAAAATGTTTGACGATGACAACATCTCACTCATTTGCTTAGTCATATTGCATGTTCAAGGCGTATTTGTTAAAAAAATAGCAAAATTCTCACACTTTCATAACTTTCTCAATGATCAGTCGATTTTGATCAAAGTTTCGCTGATGTGCTTACTAGATTTTACTCTTTCTTAGCAGACTATCTTTCGCTGGTCCGGTATTCCTCTTTAAACGCGGTATTGCTTTGATCGCTCCCATCCGCTATTCTCCCTTCCCCAGTATCATTAGTCATCGTCAGCTGCGTATCAAGTACTTTCCAAACATGACCATTTGCCTACCTCTCCTTCCAAATAATTGAGCCTGGCCTACTTCCCCTTTTTACTTCAATTTCCATACTGCCGTATCACTTTCCCTTGCCACCCCTTAATCAGCTTGATAGTAATAAAAAAATGAAATGAAGTGGAATGAAAATGCGATCATCATTTGGAATGCAGTCCCGTACCATATAATTATTTGCGTCGGTTTTGATAAGTGAAAGTAAAATCAGAATGGAATATGTTTCATTAAAAAGGATCTTGAAGTAAAGAATTTTTTTTTGTATTAACTGATTGTCTAATCGTTGTCTGCTAGAGGACAAGCTGTAAAATAAGATGTGTCAATTTGATGATAACGTATGAAGATAAGTTCTGCAGCAAATCCTCCCCGGATTGCATGGGTTAAAGCGGGTTAAAGCGGCCAAGTCTTGTTTTCATGGACTGGACATTCCGAGGCTTCTTCGAATGGTTGGGATGGCGATGCCCAATAGAATGTTAAGTAGGGCCTAGCACTCTCGCCAGAGCCGCGATACCGGAGCGCTCGGGGTGGTACTCGTGTTGATTGGAATCGTCAAAAGGAGCCCATCGAAGTCAGCCGTGTGCGGAATACGACCCTAATTCCCGATGTGAAGTCGCATCGAGAACAGCGTTGGGAATGCTTTATTTTATACTGTAGAGTATAGTCCCACATCCATGCTTGAGTCGACCTGAAGATATCCTATCCGCCGTTCAATCAATTTAACCATTCCAAAGTCTACATTCGTTTGTGATAATTACGTCACGATATAGACAGCGCGTCATTCAACAACTATTCTGACACAACAAAAATAGGAGATCTTAAATGAACCTAAAGAAAAAAAAAACAACAACAATGAAAAAAAAAATCGGACCATGACATCACTAATCGAAATTGTTATGTCAGCTCTTGCTTATCTTTCGTTTTTATTTTTTTATGTTTTCTTGTTTTGTTAGCTTTCATTTCCTTAAATGCGTTTTATTACATAAGTTATTATATGTTTAATTGAGTAAATTTCCTCAGAGTTTGCAAAAAAAAAAGTGTTCTGTATTTGTGTCATATTGAAAAGGCCACAGAACAATCACTATACTATGTGATTATTCTACATTGAAATGTCCACCTCAGGGTTCAATTCGCAATTATGCCTAATCTGAGGCTCGAAAGTAAGACATTATTTTAAGACATACCTGGTATGACATATACTCCCATGTTGTTTTAAGCCCAGCCGTCCATTTAATTCATCCTTCAACATCGCATCAAAGGATTTATACATCAGACGAACGAATTTGACAAAGTTTATACTTTCACTTCAAACTCGATAATTGTCGAGGAGGAGAAGATGCTAAGAAAGAAAGAAAACAACAACAACAACAACAACAACAACAACAACAACAACAACAACAACAACGTAAATGAAAAAGAGGGAAAATGACAACTTGACAGCATCAGTACAGTCATTATTAGACCACGTGCTGTTGCATTATAATTATTATTGTATGGGACTCTCTTCTTTCTTATGACGAAAAACAATCGTGTAGTCTCTTTTTGAGGGTGCGTAAGTTTGTTTCGTATTTCCACTTCAAAATGGAAGGGATCGCACCCGTTGCCATGGAAACGTTGAACTTGGCGCATGCTGTCAAGACAAGCATGCTTATGAGCTGGAATGCAAACACTTTCGAAACACACGCACACACACACACACACACACACACACATATATACATAACGTGGCAGCTGCAATTTACAATGAATATACATGCATTATTTTAACCTTCTTTCAATTCAGTATGATTTTCACATATTCATTCTTAATTATTTCACTCAATGCATAGACAAAAAAAGTTTGACTAAGAATCAATAAGGAAAGCCAAATATTACTTCAATTTTCTTTGTGCCGCACTAAAATCAGTACGTAAAAAACAAGTTATTTTCACTGCATTGCGAGCACCATATAAGAAACATTTTTTGTTTCGTTTTCATCTCTCGTAGTGTCTCGCAAATAAGCCATGCTACCCTAAAGGTATCTTGTTGTCATGAAAAATATCAGCTAACAATCAAGGAAATATGACAGTTTCCTACTCAAAAAAAAAAGAAAACACGCTGCAAGGCTTAGTGTTCATGACCATGTATTCGATAACTCGCAATATGGCCTATCTGGTTACGGGAGTTGTATTTATTTGCAAGGTCCCCGGGAGCAAATGGAAACATGAACAAATACATATTCCAAAAGTTATGAGGAAAGGAATTGGAGCAATCTAAAAAAAAAAAAAAAAAATCTTGTTCTTAGAATCGAAATCATGTAATTACTGACAGAGAGAAAGAGAGAGAGAGAGGGAGAGAGAGAAAATAAAGCTGAAAACGAAAGACTCTCGAACTGCCGAAAGTAAGCATGAATTTATCGCAAACACTAAAATGTTGAGCAACTTTATTACGCAATTCACATGATTGTAAAACTGTTTTCATTTTCTAAAGATTTCAAGGTTATTGTAGAAAGCCGAACAACGCAATTGCAAGAAAACACGACAAAACAAAACACCAGTGACTCTTTTAAGGTCAGCCAATAATAAAATAGAAGAAGATCGAATTGATCGTTTGTTTATTTTTACAAACTGGTGGATACTTGTACCCTTAAACATGTTCACGAATTGCTAACGATGATTTGATTACGCATGTAGTCATTAGTTCCATACACCACTGTATTCAAGCAATGTTTTAGAAGATAGCAATGAACGTAATGTGAGGTGTAAAGTCCCCGGCGGATGGAGTGTGTTATTTTTCGTATTAAGTACAATGAATAGTATACAGACTGATAGAAAAGTGTACCTTTAAATAATTATGTCCACAAATTGTTAACAATGATTTGATTGTAGCCTTTAGTTCTATACACCATGTGCACTATGTTCAGCCGATACTTTAAAAGACAGTAATGAGTATTAATATGGGGTTCAAAATTACCGACGGATCGAATGTGTTAATTTTCATATTAAGTACAATAAATAGCTTGACACAAACAATAGAAAATGCACTCTTGTTCTACCAAATGGCTATCCAAAGGCATATTTGTCGATGTTTAAAGATGAAGGTAGCTCCATTGTTTCTCCTGGTTTCTTCAATAGTTTATCTAAAACGGCATATTCGTGCTAGCTCCTGGACCACTCGGGAGACGGGTTAACTTCTACTGTAGAAATATTGAATATCACGAACATTATCATGTTTCTTCGCAATACGCTCGACGATCTATATTATGTGCATCGAAAAAATCAAGTGCAGCGAACGGGGTTCATCGCGAAATAATGCTGGTTCATCGCGAAATAATGCTCAGTTCATCGGCATAGAATCGTTCAAAGAGAGAGTTGAATTCCTCATATTTCGGTTAAATTGAAAATGATGAAAGATACGACCGATAGATACCCTATATGCAGAAAGAAGAGACAATAAGGTAGGGAAAATGGTGCTTTCTTTCCACGAAGCTTTACTCCGATTGTTGGAATCAATTTTTCATTGCGCAAAAACTAAGTGCGCGTTTTCCTATGTAAAAGAAGATCGGTCGACAATAATCCCCGGCTAAATCAACTTTTTTCTTCTTTGTTCGAGCTCATGTATCTTTTTTCCCCCTCTATCCCCCTCTTTCGTTTCATCCACCCCCACCCCCTCTCTATCTGTCTGTCCGCCTGTCTGTTTCTCTGTTTCTCTCTCTCTCTCTCTGATATGTATTTTTATCATATATTCATATGTCTATAATAACGTATTAATTTTTATCTAAACATCTATCACGCTTACACCCTTCATTCCACGTTGCTTCCTAATAGATCGTTTCCACAATCAACACCCCTTCAAACTCAGCCTGCTCTATCCTTACCTCAATGAATATACAAGGGAGGTATGAGCTGCACACCCCTTGGATTATTGATGATGCGCCATATAATTACAAATAACAATAATAATGGTAATGACGATGATGGTGATACTACTACTACTACTACTACCAGTATTAATAATAATAATGATTAAATAATAATAATAATAATGATAATAATAATATTAATAAGTATTATTGCATTATTATTATTATTATCAATAGTATTGTTATTGCTATTATTATTACTATTATCATTATTATTATTATTATTATTATTATTATTATTATTATAATCATGAATATTATTATTATTATCATCATCATTATCATTATTATTATTGCTTTATCAATAATTCATTACAAATGTCATGACTTTGCAAATATACGAAAAACCTATATTCTCTCGGGTTCGACATTGTACGCGTGGACAGGCAAATGCGGCATATTTTCCTCTCTTTCTCACCCCCCCCCCCTACCTCTTCCGCTGTTCCTCGCTCTATCTGTTTCTTTGCCAAACGCACGAATCGCGGGCATGAATTCACGAATACCATACACTCATTCTCATCAAATGCCAATAAATTCTCATATTCACTCGGTACTCGCTGTGATCAGATTGTTTTTCGAGGAGATATGGACTAGAAAAAAAAAAGAAAAAAGGATTCTCTAGCATTTGCCTCTCAGAAATATCGGAATTTATGCATTGTGAACGGAGAGCACAAAACTATTCTGTGTATTATTTCACTCTTTTTATATTATCATAATTATAATTATAACTATTATTACCATAATCATTATCCTTGTTATTATTATTATTATTATTATTATTATTATTATTATTATTATTATTATTATTATTATTAATACTATGGTTATTATTACTTTTATTATTATTGTGATTATTATTTTTTCTTATTGTAATTGTTATTATTATTATTATTATTATTATTATTATTATTATTATTATTGTTAATATTATCGTTATTATTATGCTATATCATCATCATCATCATTATCACCACCATATCAGAAATGCCATGACTTTGTAAATATACGAGAAACCTATTTTCTGTAGGGTTTGACATAGTACACGTGGACAGAGGCAAGTACATAATTCTCCTCTGACTTTCTCACTCTCCCTCCCCTGCCCCCCTCTTGCCCCTACCCCCCCCCCGTCTCCCCCCCCCCCCCCCCTCCATCTCTCTCACTCACTCTTTCTTAACCAAACGCACGGAAACGCCGGCACGAATTCACGATACACTTTTTCTCATCAAATGCCAATAAATTTTCATATTCAAAAAAGTTAGTGCACCCAGTACTCGCTGTGATAAGATTGTTCCGCGTAGATATGGCACAGAAAAAAAGGAAATGTTTCTCTAGCATTTGCCTCCCAGAAATATCGGAATTTGTGAATTATGAACGGATAGCACAAAACTATTCTATGGATTATTTGACTCATTTTTTATAGTCGTGGCAGATAAACGCCAAACAATGAATTTATCTCCAGTTTCTAGATTATATCTCATTCGAAATGCTATTTTGCTTAGATCTTCTTCTTTTTTTGCGGGGGGATTTGATTTGTGAAACTTGTGATAGATAATGGAAGAAAAAATTCCACGTAAAAAAAAAAAGTACACAGAGGAACTAGCAGGTGCAAATTCAGGTGCAATAATAGCTTAAGTGTTTTAGTGGTCATTGAAATAGTTTGAAATTTATACCACCAACATAGCTCTTGCAATGCTCTTACCAAATCAATCTCTCATTAATCTTTAATTGTTAGGATGGTATCATTTTGATTCTTACCTAAGAACAACTTTCCAAAGGAAGAATTGTGCTGCGTGATGATTGTTGACCTTATCAACCATTAAACGTTTAAAATAAAGGCTAACAGAAACAAATAAGCAACAACAGCAGAAGCAACAGCAGCAACAACAACAAGAGCTGCAGCAGCAGCAGCAACGACAAACAAACCGAAAACAAGACGGGGAAAAGGAATCACTTTATTGCTATCATCTTTCCGAAGAGATGCACATGTTGAGGCCTCGCCACTTTTAACACGAGTTGCGTTCTCTGAAGGCAGTCTGTAGGGAGTGATATCGAATACATACATGTATCTCCGTCTCCCTTTAGATACCATAATCTGTTTTGAGAAATAAAAGAAGACATAAAATATGAAACAAGAGAGAAAAAATGGTAATGACATCGCAAAACAACAGGGCTCATCTATCTTGGGATAGCGTGCGTCAATCACACTGAAAACATGAGTAAGCAAATTGTTAATTCCAAATTCAAATTTAAGCAAAATACTTGTTAAAAAAAAACAGCAACAAACATTCGAACCTGGGAAGTGAACAGAAAAAGAAGGTAAATTTAGATGCATTTATTTAAACTTGTTGCTATCATTTTTTTTGAAATCATTAGGACTTCTGTCTTTCCATGGAGGAAAAAGACAATAACTAAAAAATGAAAGATAACCTGAGGGGAAAAGAAGAAGAAGAAAACATACTGCTTTGCAGTTGAATTATTTAACCTTCACCGAATTTTTCACAATTGGCAAACAGTGTTCCATAATGCATCAAACACACTTGGGCTGAAACCTAATCCGCGCGGCGTTACTCCTTCTACTTCTTCTACTGCATTTGGGACACATTGCCAATTCCGCAACGCTATCAAGTCGGGGAATATGTAACGTTCAGTCGCGCGTGCGACGCCGCACATGGGGGGCCAAGTTGTGTTGTAATTTCTGCAAACAGTGCACGGCCCGTGTTTGCTGCGAGTGTATACACAGTCGTCAACGAAATTAAATGTCTCATACAGGGCGTAATGAAAGACGTTTGCACGACTAGAGTAATGTATTTATTCTGGTGCATATACGGCGTAGTTTATCCGGATGCCTCGCGTTCGCCCGGCCGTCTGCGTGTTATATGATAATGTTTCTCGGAATATAGGTCGTTGCTTATTTCAACAAAAAAAAAAACAAAAAAAAAACACACATACACACAGGCACACACTCCAAAACAAAAACAAATATATGAATTTGTCATTTCGTTTAATTGCGGATATGGTGTATCTATGCGAAGTAGCAAAAGAACGTGTAATGCCTGTGTTTGTTTAGGGACTAATACAGTTTTTTTTTTTGGGGGGGGGGGGGGGGTGAAATTGTATGTATTTGCGTACGATACATAAGTGTTAAATCATACCCTATGAATTTCTTCTCGATATTGCAGTGAAATGTAGTCGGTTACACGCAAAATGATACCATTGCCATTCTCTTTCATGGTCATTTAAAGATGAAATCCGCCCCAAATATATCAATTCCAAACGAAAGAGAATGCTGATGATGTCATGCCCTCACAATTTTTCATGTATATGTGATATGAAATTCGTTTAACAAAATGTTTGTTTGTTTGTTTGTTTGTTTTTTACCTGAAACAGGTAAAATGATATTCCCATACCTAAATATATCAGACGTACCACTTTTTTTTTTATTTTGGGTGGTTTTACGGCAAGTTTTATATCTATCAATACACCTGGAATATGAGATTTTTGTTATTTCTGTATATGAAGTGAATAAGAAATTGTGAGGGTATGGCGTCATCAACTTGCTGATTTTGATATTCATTACGACTGGTCAAGTGTTTTCCGAAAAATGTTGACATTTCAAAATATTTTTATTTCTCATCCGATTTTGATCACTTTTGCACTGTTATGCAGGGATTTGTTTTTTTTTTCTCTCTCTCTTTCTTATGAAATTGATAAAATTTCGGAATGGATTTCTTCTTTTAATGGTTTCATACAACCCGCAGCAGCGACTAGGCAAACAAATGACGAATATCTAAAGAGTGAGTAACAGCAACAATAACATCCGTAATGCAACATCAAGTTTATCATTATATAAGTACCTATACATATCCTGTTATCTTGGTCAAGTGCATGGGGATTTCACCCCGTTTCGTTGCCCAGTGGGAATTCTGCTTGGCTCTGCGGCCTTATTGTAATACATGTATATGTGCTTGTATATAGCTGGCTGGCATAACTGATGACTTGCCCCGCGGGCTCACTGGCTGCAGACACCACCTGGTCAGGCCTGCGCGAGCGAGGCTGGTGTGGCGAAGATCCATTCGACCCGGTCAATGAGGGATTGCAACAGGTCCTTTTTAGTTTAAAGTGGAATTTCAGGGAGTTTCCATTTTGGCATTTGGCTTTTATATTTACCTGCTGTGAGATTACCGTCGAATACGGATCTCTTTAAAGGTATTGTTTACCATTGGGTGATTAAAAAGAAATAAATATTCGAGTTTTCACATTTGATGCAGAATACAATTATGTATATAGGACAGTTATATTTATCACAAAATATCCTACCATATAAACATTTCGTAATACAAACAAAAATATACGGAAATTTCACCATTTTTCTCAGTAAACCATGACTCTAGATGCTTTATTATAAAAACAATTTCATTATAATTCTTGTTCACATTTTGTTAAATCAACAATATTTAACATTGATTATTCTGATTGACATTGAACATTGATTATTTCTATCCCTAACTCACATTTTAGAACTATTGTGAAGCACTACAACTGAGTTTTTGTTTCATCTGCAAATGGTAAATGATGCCTTTAATAAGAAATTAGCTCCTTTGTCTGACACGATTTCGCTTCGAGGTATTCATTATGGAGGCAAGGAGATATTTTTTTTTTCAAAATAGCTACGACCCATTTGAGCATCTAGTCATGGACTGCTGAAGTGCGGATAAGAGTTGCAAACGTGTTTAGCACGTAGCCGCAATGACATGTACATTCACACCCTGGTCTGCCGTGTGGCGTGCGCGCGGTCAGCATCCGTCTACCTTCACACCTTTAGACCCGCGAGGGGGGAATGATTGGCGTATCAATGTTTTATTAACCACGTCTTTTCTTTGTCCTGGATTTATTTGCGGTCTTTCCGTTCGGTAGGTGTGGGCGGAGAAGGGTGCAAATTAATACAATAAGAATTGGCGGGGGGGGGGGGGGTGTACAAACTGTGGACAAGTGTAGGATTTAATACTGTAGACAAAGATAGTCCTGCCAATTCCTAGATAGTTTTACACATGCCTATTAAAGGTGAAACTTCAATGTCGTTGCTGTATCGGTGTTTGATGAATTTTACTTGGAGTTAAGAGAATCTAGTTCAAGTTTTGAATACAAATTGAACTTCTTGGATATTAATCCTATTCTTTAGATATGTGTCGAATATTGTGTTTCGTCATGTGGTATGATCTCACTTTCTTAGTTTTGCACCCCTGTAATCCTATAGGCCCTAATAGCAACGCGGTTATTAGCTAATTATGTTTTTTTTAAAGTTATCATCTAAAGTATTTGTAAGCCTGATGATCACCCTCCTAATATCATCACCATCCCTATCAACATCATAATCATCATCATCATCATCATCATCATCATCATCATCATCTTCATCCTCATTATCGTCACCATTGTCCGTTGCAGAAAAAAACAACAACAACAACATCATGATCACCTCGTCACTTGCAATGTCAAGAATATATCTCTTCCTCATTAACTAATTACCTTCCGGTCCGATTTCCCAGACATTACGTCTACTACCATGATTTTAAGTCCGTACTATGATAAGTTGTCCACCCATATCAATACGACCACGGTAACGACTGTGAATATACCCAACAAACTCTGAAGAACACGAATGCAACAACAAAGATGAAACTGTTTCGATCTGTCAGACACCTACCGCCCCCCCCCCCCGCCCCCACCCCAAAAAAGAAGTAAATAAAGTAACAAAATTAAAAAGATAAAATCGAGCAGATCCTCCTGAATTGTGTTAAGTGGAAGAAGGTTGAGATGATGTGTGTGGGAAAGGAGAACGAGAGACGGATATCCAGAGACCGAATCACTGGCTCGAAATGAAAAAAAAAAAAAAGGCATGAGTTGATTGGTTGACACGTTGCCTTGGAAACGCTGAAGACGACAGACAAGGAACGAGTCAAATCTAAGAATCGATAAGGTGGGAAAAACACTGACAGAGCTGAGGGGCTCGTTCTAAGAATAAAATGCTGGAGGGGACTGAAAATAGGCCTACTCTACGTATCCATTTGAATTTACTGGAAGATGGAGTTAATCACTCGCGAAGCTGTCTACGCATCATGCAAGTTCTCGTGTCTTCTTTTATTCTCTTATTTCGTCCGTCTGTCTTTCTTGCTGTCTTCCCACATTTTTGTTTTGATTTCATTTTCCCACACCTTGATTGCGCGCTTTATGGACGTTTTACAACATGTCGTTGGTAGAGAATGATACAATTACATTGTGCGTGCAAAATCATTACAGGAAAATGACGCGGAATACCCAGCATTTTGTATTGCTAAGGGCTTTTTACACCTTAGGGCCTTAGCCCCACCGTTGGTACGGGACTATCCTTAGCCCACTTTCTGTTTACACTCGTTTTTGCCAAAGTGGGCTAGCCCCACCGATAGTACGGTACTATCTGGCCCTGCAAAATAGCAAGGGTTAGCACCGGAATTGCGGTGCCAAGCAAGTGAGTGTAAACAGAACGAAAAAATAATCCTGGGCTAAGCGACGGAGACGAATTGCGACCCTCACTGACCAATCAGAAACGAGGTAATCAAGTGCTGCCGGTGCGTGCGTGTACGTGTACAGTACACAGCATAATTATGAATATTCATGTGATTTGGAAAGTCCGGGGCTAAGAAATACGAGTGTAAAAAGGTTAGTTTTCTCCTTAGCCCCGGACAAGAGATAGTACGGGACTAATTGGCGAGTGTAAAAAGCTGAAAAAAATTGGTACGGGACTAACGATAGTCCTGGGTCAGAGAAAGTCCGGGGTTAAGAAACACAAGTGTAAAAAGCCCTTTAGTTTGTCGCTTGCTTTTTGTCATTAGTGTTTTATTCAGCAAGATAAATAAATAGGGTAATGAATGGCACAAATCACAGGACTCAAACTGAAAATGAAGGAAATAAAAACAAAAAAACATTTAACTGAGGGACTGGTTGAGCTCTGTTTCTACATGCATTTTTTTTTTTTTTTTTGGAATCCCTGATTTGATATAGGCCGAAGAAGATGTCGCCACCACGAATTTTCCGAATAAGGTTCATAATCCTCATGATTCAATGGCAAATATTTTTCTCTTATTTTTCCATGAAGACAGCGGTCCCATATTGCATTATGGTCACAATGTAGATAAAAAGCATGTGACACTAATGACCGGTACACTCACAACAGCAGAAGATCTTGAAAGCTAATTTCTAGTTGTCGTGCCACTGAATCTAACTTCGGGGCCTTCACATAATATTATCTTCCTTCCTATATATCTCATTGGATTTGTTTTCCAAGTTTGAAATTATTGTAGTGTTTTTTATTCCATTGATTTCCATTTTATTTCGTTTGCATAATCATCGTGTGATGTCAAAAGTGATTTTAGAACACCGCACCTCAATTCCCTCGGGTATCATTGTGAAGGTACGCTTTACAGTGAGCTAGTTAGTGTATGTAACAAACCTAGCCCAGAGGTATACAATGTCGTACAAAACACTAGAATAAAAGTAATAAAATGACTGTGCACAACATTCCCTGTGTACATAGGAATAATGAAATTTTCCACTTGTCATCAAATTCTAGAATTTCCTGCTGAAGCGACTTACAGACAGATGTAGCCACGCCCACTTTTTTTCAGACAAGGACAAACATGGATCTCTATACTAACAAATATTCTTGGAGTACACGGTAGTATATAGAATGCCAAGGCGTATGCAATCAACGCTAATACTTTAACCCACCCCATTTCTCTTTTCAAGTAATGTTTTTAGAGATAATACGTTGAATGAATGTATTTCAAGTTGGAAGGGGAAAAAAGTAAAAGCTGTATTCAAGACTCTGACGATGTCTTTTTGCTTTCACTTCTAATCAACCCGTAGAAATCAGATGCGCCTAGTCCGTTTTCGTTCGGCTTACACTCAACCGTGGAATTCTTCGTCAACTCCCTTCTCATCTCCTTCGATGCCCCCTCCCCCACCCCATCCATCCCTTCCGCCCCCCCCCCCACCCTCCAGAACGGCTTTGATGCTTATTATTTCAAATTGAACCAATGGCTTGGAAGAGGAATCCGGGGCAAATATACAAAGCAGTTTATAAATCCAGCAACACAACATGCCGCGGCATCAATATATTCCTCCCTCGACAAGGCTACTGCCCGAACTACAGAGTTCAGAATGGCATAATTTTGAAAAACTGAAAGAAAAGAAATAAAACCAAAAGCATTGGACATCTGTTTCCGGTTGTATAGTTACGTAGTATGATAATGTGTGTGTTGTGAAGTTACCTTGAGTTACCTATTTTCTCGAAATCAGTCAGAAAGTTGCGCTGTTCTACTTATTTTTTAATGAACAATTTGTAAGTTTGTTATGCCATGTTTCTTACAACGATAAGTTGCCCCGCTGCTGCATAATCATAAGTCTGCGCTTTAAATGATACAAACACACAAACAAGCACGCATATACACACAAACACATACACACACATATTTAACAAATGTATCATGATAAAAGAAAATTTCTAGTGGCTGTCTTTTTTTTGTTTCTATCAACCTTAAGTTATCCTCTTTGATAATGAATGCTAGAAACTAGACCAGCCCTGGAAGAGCGTTTCAGGAGTGCTCTAGAAGCTCGCGTTTCAACCCTTCAGTTAACGTTACAGGTCGTACACCTTTCCCATAGCGTAAAATACCCTGTTGGACCTCAAGTAAAGTGTAAACTTGTCGCAACCTTTTACGTGATTCAAGGCACATTCTCCTATACAGACATCGCAAAATGCGCCTGCTTGTTTGCCTGTTTATTTCTCTTCGTTTCTCTTTCTGCATGATTATATTATGTTTGCTTGTTTGTTTGTGGGTTTCTGTGCTATTTTCTTCCCTTTCTTTCTTTCTCTTTATTTTTAAGGCTGAGAGAGCTCATGTGCAATAGGTAGGACCTTCATAATTTCCCCCAATGTGTTGCTACTGAGAGACATAAGCATGTTTTGAAAACGAAGAACAACAGCATTGACAAAAATTGATAAAAAGATTCTACTAACACTTCCGTTAAAACAAGGCATAAACGTTTCCTGAAAACGTATTCGAAATAACACTTACGTTTTCTATTTTTTGATCCTCCTACTTTAGGTAAAACCCGCCACTTGGCTTCCAGTTTTAGATCCGTCAGTGTCGAATCCTTTTAAACCCAATGTTAATCTTGTATTTAGTGCCTAATTCACGGATATTTAATGAACATTGATTCGGTACCCGTTGTAGCAAACAATTTTATGTAACCAATAGAAACAAAACATATTTTGTAATGGATCATGTACACTAATATTTTGTTCTCCGAGCAGCTTATGAAAATGTCCTCTTTTCTCCTTAAAAACGGTAACCAGTATTAAAATCAAAATAATAACATGATAAAAGCGTAATAATTGTTTTGACTTATTATGAACAATTGTATTTTTTGTCATAAATGATGTGAACATTCTTATTTTTGATTGAACAATAGAATAGCAATATCATAAAAACAATGAGGGGTAACATCATCTTTCTTGTTTATATATCTTGTTGGTTTCTTTTTGTACTTCGAATCTGCTTGAGACGTTGTGCAATCAGATTTCATAGCTTTAGCAGCTGTTGACTTTCATACTGATGGATTGATAATCTTTTCTTCGTCTTTTTTTTTTCGATGGAATCCGTACATTACAGCTTGGGGGAGGGAAACGTAGAGGGTCTCGAATTTGAAAGTACAATCATCAATGTCACGTAAGAGTCATCTTGGGTTTTGAGATTGATAGCCGTAGAAACTTCAGTCATTTCCCACGTGCAATTGCAGATGACTTAATGGGTTGTTGCCGTTCATTTTTTATATTTGAATATTTTCATCTGATGTCAATCTTCATTGCTTATTATTCTCCCCTTGCTCCGTAGCTTATTCCCTTCCTCCCTCTTCCCCTCACCCCTCCTTCATTTAGTCTTTCTAGTTTCGTAGTTAGTTTTCCCCCCATCTTATATATCCATCTCCTCTGAAAAAAGAAACATCAGATATTTCCCATGTGCAATGGCAGATGACTTCTTGGTTTCTTGTTCTTCATTTCTGTATATTTGACTTTTTTCATCTGATGTCAATCTTCATTGCTTATTATTCTTCTCTTGCTCCCTGGCTTATTCTCTCCCTCCCTCTTCCCCTCCTCCTCCTCCTCCTCCATCAGCCTTTCTCGGAAGTATCTTTCTCCATCTATCCATCTCCTCTGGAGAGAGACACATCAGTTATTTCCCATGTGCAATTGCAGATGACTTAATGATTCCTTGTTGTTCACTTTGTATATTTGACTATGTTATTTCCATCTGATGTCAATTTCCATAACTTGTTCTTATCTCGCTCCCTAGCTTATTCCCCTCCCCCCGTCCCTCCTCCACTTCCATTTTGCCTTACTCTATACGGATCACCGACGCGTATTGGGATTTCTACTTCAAACACTCCAGATCGTCGGTAAATGGGGAGCAAGCACTCGGTATCTCTATTCCCATCTTCTTTGTCGAGACCCAAGTATCCCTCTGGTCCCTTCTACCACTCTCCCGGTCCTCTCCTGGTGTTTGGCGATCACTTCATCCCCCCCCCCCCCCGGCTTGCTTTCTCACTTTTTCTCATCTCTCTTCCTTGCATTTATAGTTCTCTATGAATTTATCTCATTGCTCACCCAGACCTTCTATAGATGACACTCTTAACACAACCTTGATTCGTTTTATTTTTTTTTTACCGGTTTATAGTTCGATAGGTTGCGTGGGTTATCTCAATGTATGCAAACACGTGCAGAATGTGTTTTAATAAATTCACTCTATCTTATTTCGGAAGCCTCGTAAGAGACTACGATGCATAATGGGTATAATTTCTAGAGGAGAACAAACGCGAACACATTAACGTATCTACCAGTTTTTTAATTCTTTGAGCTGGAGAGAGAGAGAAAAAAAAACACACAGAGAGAAATTTGGGAAGAAAGAGGGGGAGAAAGGGATTTAAAGATTGGATGGATGGCGAATTGAGAGTTTGCATACACAGCAGTAGTCAATCTCAACACATTGGCAGGCAGAAAGGCCGGCAACAAGCCCTATAATGACGAATATAGACAGAGATATCTATCATGATTTCTTTGTTGTTTTATCAAGGAGCTTGTTAGCAGGCCTTCTTCCTTTTTTATTCATTTCACAGTTGAAGAACAGACAGTAGTGTTCGGGGGGAGGCTCTTCAGCTCCTATTGACATAAGAATAATTATACCCATTGTATGTCCACGTGCAACAACGGGTCCTGTGTTCCGGCAAATTTAATGTTATCTCACACTATACAGCGACACAATAATCGCAAGAGGTTGTGGGGACTCCTCTTTTGCCATGCGGCGTGGATAACTGATCACCACTTTGTCCACAGTGGTCCGTACACGAAAATTAAGCAAAATAAAAAAGTCATAAAGAAGCTGTCCTTCTCTCTTATACACTTAAGGGAATGGTATAGTATCGAATGAGATTCTTATGAGGATTCAGCTTTTATTTCTTGTTGCGAGATACTCAGAAACTACTTTATGAAATTTAAAAGAGCATACAATTCTTCAGTAATCCAAATGTTATTTGATGAAAATCGGTTTTGAAATTACTGAAATATCCTAAAACAAATCAAAGCAAAAGGATCATGATAAAGGGTGGGTCCCACCTTTTATTAGGATCAGTCTTCGTTTTGAATATCTTAGCCTATTTCAATCCAATTTTTATCAAAGAAGCTTTGAATTCCTCTTACATTAACATTTTATAATCACTCTTCATATTGCAGAAGAGGTTTCTCATTATCTCAAAAAATGATCTTTAAAAAAATCATGTTAGAAACCTGAAGTCTCATCCAATCCGAAACAATACCATCCCTCAAAGATGGAACATATTATGACATGCGAATAATAACGCCAAATTATAATGCCATCCTTCAGTATTATACATAAATAACATATCAAGAAACTTGAACCACCTGTATTAAAATTCACGGAATGTTGGCTTAGACTGCAATTAGACTGCAAATATACATGCTCCTCCATTTTGCTTTCTTATGCTTTCTCCCTCATCTCACCCACTCGAATTCACAGACATTGTGTGAAACTACGCAAACCAAATCTGCTCTCTATGTAACGAATTCCATAATTAAACGAGGAGTAGTTTGGGGTTTTATAATGTGTTTTTACATGGTGTTATCATTATGTTTAAGCTGAAGGGGATGAACATGCACCATCGGCAGTATGAACACTGATAGGAGACACACAAAAACAGGGGACAGCGTTTCCTGTGACACAGATCCAACCAAGCGTTGATAAGTTCTTCCTAATGGATTCATTGTCCCACCAGACAAGAGACATAGGTGACCGATTGTAGCCGCCAAATCGGGGATCAAAAAGAGGGTTTGTTTCTATTGAGGTATATAATCCCAACCAATGCATACAATGAGAAATAATACCTACGCCTTTTCTTATTTTATTTTGTCGACTTCAATCTTCTGCTCCGGTGGTCTACAGAAACAAGATTATACTTCGTGTGGGAGTCATTTTGACGCGGTTTTAGATAAAGTTTCTCTTGTCATCACATTACGAGGGCAGCATTTTACCTACGACGATCATTATCGATCTTTCAAATGCGTTCTCTTTAACAACTGGACTTATCAGTTGCAACAATCATTTTAAATGATCTTCATGAAGCAGAATCGGATGCCTATAGGCATAGACATGGGATGAAAAAGTTCGAAGAAAGTACCATTTGTTACTTGTTTCATTTTCCTTTTTCCTTTTTCATTTATCTTATCTCCATTTTGTCCCCTGTCATTTCTTCTCTCAAACCCATCATCTCCTTCTCTTCCTCGTCCTCCTCCTTCCCCCTTCTTCTTCTCTCCCTTCATATGAAAAAAAAAAATGAATGCATCACGTAGAAACATAGATTGTTAACATAACATATGAATTGCACAATCGTGTATCATGACATAATCCTCAATCGTGTATGCACAATCCATAACATGGATTGTGCATACACGATTAGATGCGTCAAGATATCTGAAAATAACGGTCGTGCATTTCCATGTCTTTTTATTCACTCCATTCCATTTAGCTGTGTCCTTGATAATGTTGTTCTTTTTGCAACGCTGCACGCTTACATACAAAGTTGTAATACAGAAAAAACAACAACAACATGATAATTACCCATGAATACCACTTATTCAAACAAAACGACGATTTTTCATATACACGCTTAAAATATCACAGTTATTAGTAGGAGAAAATGCCTGTATGGCTTTGTCATAGAGAGAAAGAAGGGGAGCGGGACAATGACTTAGTGAATGTTAAAGAAATAATACCATTACTCTTACGTGCATGAAAGCCCTTCAGGGCCAGAGGGGGAAATAGAGGTGGAAATGTTTGGGGGGGGGGGGTGGGGGGGGTGGGGAGAGGACATCAATATTGCTATTTATCTATAACGTGTCTGTATGATGGGACCACCAGGGCTGTACGTGTCCTATAGCTGTTATAATAGGGTGTTTCTTCCATTTGTTATAAGCAAATACTAAATAGCTCCGTGCCTCGGAATAACCGAGAATGACAAAGTGGGGGGATTTAAGGAGCAAAGGGAGATCATCATTATCAATAACAATTATTGCTATTTTTAGATACGTGGTGAATAGAGAGGACGGATAACGCCTTCGACATCATGCATATTGCAGTAAGTATCGTGTACAGTCGCTCCATCTTTCAGTTCAGTTCAGTTCAGTTCAGTTTTTATTTCTGCATTTCAAAATCAATACAAATCAACAAATCAACAAAATACTTACATAGTCATTTACACAGCTAATATTCGTAACGTTTGGATCTTACATACATTTTCTTCTTTTTTTTTTCAAGAACGAATATCATATATGAAAGGAAGCAATAGGAAATGATAAAAATGAAATGCAGGGGACCATCATCATAAGCTAAGCTTGACGAGGATGATGGCCCCAGGTAAAGAGATACATAAAGAAAATCTTGCCACTCACTGAGTGGGGGGTAATTGTGCAATGGGCTCAACGAAGAGATACATAAAGAAAATCTTGCCACTCACTGAGTGGGAAGTAATTGTGCGAAGGGCGTGCGGTGCAGTGCGGTGTGCATTGTGTTGGGATGAATCTTGGTTTGTACGTTGAGTGTTATTTTGTGTATCAGTGTGATGAGGTGAATGTTACTTCAGTTATGGCCGTGAACTCATTGTTTAGGGTGTTTGTTGACCAGGTGGTATGAATATTTATGTGTCAGAAGTATACTGGATTATGAGGGTGTTTTTAGTTCTCGTTTGAAAATGTTCAACGACGTACGTTGTTTTAAATTAGGGGGTAAAGAATTCCAAATATCTGGTCCATTGTGCTTTAATGATTTTTGAGCTAAAATGATTCTGGGGTTTTCGAGATGGTAATCGGACGACTGACGTGTTGGATATGAATGAACGGTGAAATTTGGAGTGAAGAAGCCATCAAAAATTTTTGGAAGACAATTAAATGTATATTTATACATAAAAACAGCAGTTTGAAAGGTGTGAAGATCCTCAATTTTCAATGTTTTTAGTTGACGAAATAGGGGATTGGATGGGGATAAGTAACGGGAATTGGTAATCAAACGTACAGCACGTTTTTGGAGAGTAAAAATTGGATTAATTTTAGTTGAGCCACAGTTTCCCCAAGCGATATTGCAGTATGTGATATGTGGTAAGATCAATGCATTGTATAGAATAGTCAGGGAATTTTGAGAAATGAAGTTTTTCAGTCGATATAAAATTCCTACAGTTCTTGAGACAGACGTGTGGATATTATGAATGTGATCGTTCCAAGTTAAACTCGAGTCAATTGTGATTCCTAAGAATTTAGTAAATCTTACTTCAGTTAAAGATAATCCATCAATATTGATATTATAACTGCTGTTAATGTTCTGTGAAGCAGTAGGTTTGAAACGTATAAAATTTGTTTTAGAGACATTAAGGGATAATTTATTACATATAAACCATCGGGAGACTTTGTCTATTTCCGTGTTCAGAGTATTAAACAGTGTTTCAAGGTTCTCATGGGAGTAAAAAATATTAGTATCATCCGCAAAAAGTATAAATTTAAGAGTTTTTGATGTATTTATTATATCATTAATATATACAAGGAACAGTAGGGGGCCAAGAATTGATCCCTGGGGAACACCACATACAATATTAGAATTCGGAGATTTAGATGACTTAAATAGTACATATTGCTTTCTGTTGGATAAATAATCAATAATCCAAGAAAGTGCTAAACCACGAATACCATATCTTTTCAATTTGTAAATTAATATATCATGATCTATGGTATCAAAAGCCTTTGATAAATCCATGAAAATTCCTATAAAATGTTTTTTATTTGCAAAAGATTCAGTAATCTTATCTAACAATTGAATTATAGCTAAATCGGTGGAATGGCCCTTTCTAAATCCAAACTGATTAGGTATAAGTAGGTCATTTACATGAAGAAAAATGTACAGGCGTTTATGAATAATTTTTTCCAGAATTTTAGAAATACTAGGTAATAACGATATTGGTCTATAATTTGTTAAAAGAGAAGGGTCGTCTTTTCTTTTGAAAATTGGAACTACTTTCGCAATTTTTAATGAGTTTGGGCATATTCCAGAAGACAGTGAAAGATTGAAAATGTAAGATAAAGGTGTGGTTATTTGT